>NW_007254361.1:1912-86471 GCF_000164805.1 Carlito syrichta | reverse complement strand
GTTTCTCTTTCTGCCTCAGGGAGTCCCGATTATTCTTTAGGTTAGCCCTCTGAGGTAGTCACTCATCTCTTGAAGGTTTGTCTGTCTTTTTAGCTTATTTTCTGTGTTTTTAAGAGTGTGGGTTATTTCTATATTTTTGGTCCTCAAGCTCTGAGATTCTTTCTTCTGCTTGGGTAATTCTGCTTTCCATGCTTATCAATTTGTTATTTATTTCATTCACAGTATTCTTTATTACTGTTATCTCAGATATCAGCTCCTTCCTAGTTTCTTCTTGTGTCTCCTCAATTCTTTTTAGTCTCTCCATTATTGTTTTGATATCTACATTTGCATTTTGAGACCCTTCATTCTGGGGACTTTTCATTGTTTGTATTCCAAAGTCAATTTTCTCAGTGTCTGCTCTCCCAGGCGTCTGGGAGAGACCCATACTCTTCTTTTGGTTTTTCTTCATTTCTGTAGATTTTTCTCCCTTTACCCCTTTCCCTCCCCCTCTTCAATTCTGTTTTTGAGGGAAGGTGGGGTTGCTTTTATTTCTCTTCTGCAATGACCTGTTCTTCCTTATGAGGGTCTTCTCGTTTTGTTCACTTTTCCCTCTGCTTTACAGTCTGTCTATTCAGCAGTTTGCAGTCTTGGGCCGTTCAGAGAATCTCACCAGTTCACCTATGCCGTCGCCATCTTGCCCCATCTCCCAGTTTCAACATTTAATATGAAATTTTAGAAAAACTCTGTTATCCAATAGCCAATCTTTCCTTGTTTTCTGGGCACCTGCTAAAGCCTGAGGCTCTGGACAGCGCCGTCCACTTCCGGGGGATCCGCAACTCCTCAGCTTCCTCGGAGTCCTCTCTGGGTCAAGGATCGTCCAGACACAAACCACGCCGCCCTTGCTTGGCCGCGCGATTCAGCCAGTTCTACCAAAGGAAAACATTTTAAAAATAGATGAACTAACAAGCAAACAGGTAAAAAAAAATTAATTTTTTAAAAAATAAAAATTAAAACAAAAACGCCTGCCCTCTTGTGGCAGGCTCTGTAATTGTTCCTCTAGTCTGGTCTCTCCTGCAGAGCTTCCACTCTCGCCCCAGTGTCTGGAGCAGGGAAGGAGGAGGGGCAGTGGAGGTAGGTTGGGCTGCAGTCCTCCCCTCCCACTCTTGTATGGTCAGGGAGATCCCCTCCAGTGGGGAGATGCAGGATTGTCTGTTCTCCAGGTATGTACTCATGGGGGGGGTGCCCCAGTCAGGCCTATCCTGGAATGGAGATCTCCTATTGCGACTGATGTCCAGGCTCTGCCTGGGTTTGTCCCTCTCAGTAGTGGCCCAGCCGTGTGGGTCTGACACTCAGAATATTACTGGGGAGGAGGGGGTTTGAGTCAGCCCCAGACTCACCACTGGTCTCTTTGGAGTTCTTCCTCGTCCTTTTCTGGCCACACCCTTTGTCTCGTGGCTGGATCAGGATAGGGGGTGGGGTGCCTGGGACTCAGCACTCATCAAGTCCCTCCAAAATTTGTGCTTTCAGGATATTCCTTCTGAGTCACAATCAACCCCTGAGTAGTTGCTCTGTCAGTCACAGAGATCAGGTCTGTTGCTCCGTGGTGAGCAAGTCAGAGCCCTTTCCTGCCCCATCTTCAAGATGGTGGCAAAGTGCCTCTCTTGTCCTCTCCAGTGGGACTCTACCTCTGGACTCCCTCCACAACTCCTGCTGTCCAACAAGGTTCTGAAGTGGTGAGATAAAGCCTGGAGCCAGCAGTCTCTCCTGCTGCAGTGGTGGGGCAGAGCCTGGGGTGGTAGTCTCTCCCAACTGGTTCTTCACAGGAAAACTTTTGTTTAAAAAAAAAATGGCTCTTGGCTTCTGTGACCTGGAAAGAGCCAGGAACCAAGCAGAGAAGCTGCACCAGTTGTTGCACCAGGGCCCTGGCTACTTGCTCACGAGCTTCCACTTGGTCTCTCCCAGCATTTTCTTCCCAGGAAGGGTTTTGTTGATTAAAGAGAAAAATGGCTCTTGGCTTCTGCATCCCTGGAATTGCTAGGGT
This sequence comes from Carlito syrichta, assembly GCF_000164805.1. Taxonomy (NCBI): domain Eukaryota; kingdom Metazoa; phylum Chordata; class Mammalia; order Primates; family Tarsiidae; genus Carlito; species Carlito syrichta. Next base: position 84,451 of record NW_007254361.1, on the reverse strand, counting down.
TCAAGCCCAGGAGCTGTGGCACCAGCTGCTGCACCAGGTGAGCCCTGGCATCTAGCTCCCTAGCCCTCACTCAGTCAATCACTCACACACCCACTCACTCACTAGTATGTACACAAAATTTTCCATACACTTACTCACTCACACCAGGACTTGCATAGTCTGACTGACTTGGCCACTATCTTCCCAACCTCCTCCAGTTTCTCAGTGGAGGTTTTAAACTCATAGCCAACAAATATGCTGAAAAAGTGCTTGAACAAACAATTTTGAAGCTAAAAAGCTTAGCTTTGAACAGCAAATCCCATGTTCTTGTTAGTATAGCTACATAACAAGTCACCTCCAAACTCAGTGACTTAAAACCATAGCTACTTTATTATGCTTATGGTTATTATACCCTTCCCAAAAAATTCATACATTAAAATTCTAACCCTCAGAATGTGGTCATAATTAGATAAAGTATTTATAGAGGTAATTAAATTAAAATGAGATCACTAGGGTGGGCTTTACCCCAATAGGCATGGTGTCTTTATAAACATTTTTTTGGACATAAATACCTATATACAGAGTGAAAACTCAGGGAGAAGACAGCCATCTACAAGCCAAAGAGAGAGCCATTGAAGGGAACTAACCCCAAAACACCTTGATCTTGGACTTCTAACCTCCGAAACTATGAGAAAATTAATTTATGTTGCTTAAGACACCCCATTAGTGGTACTTTGCTATGGTAGCCTTTGGAAATTCATACAGATTCCCTTGGTCAGAAATTTTAAAAGAGCCCATCTAGGGAGTGTTTTCTCTCCTCCATGATTTCTGGGGCCTCAGCTGGGAAAACTCAAAGGCTGGGGGGCACTCTGTGTCTGGAGAACTGCAATCATGTGAAAGTTTGTTTTTGCACATGTCTAGTACCTGAATGGTGTTATGAGTTAAATGTGGGGCCACCTTGCCCCCTCCAAATGCATATGTTGAAGTCCTAAATCCCAGTACCGCAGAATGTGACCTTATTGGAAATAAGATTGTTGCAGATGTAATTAGTTAAGTTAGGATTAAGGTCATGCTAGAGCAGAGTGGCCCCTAATCTACTAGGACTGCTGTCCTTATGAGTGGGGGAAATGTGGGCATGGATGCACACAGGGAGAGGTTCCTGTAAAGACGAGGGCAGAGCTTGGGTGATGCAGCAGAAGCCAAGAAATGCCAAAAGTTGCCCGTAAACTACCAAAAGCTGAGAGTGAGGCATGAAACAGACTCTTCCTCATAGTCCTCAGAAGGAACCAAATCCTGCAGAAATCAACAGCTTGAACTCTAGAACTGTAAAATGATATATTGCTGCTATTTAAGCTACTCAGTTTGCAGTACTTTGTTACGGCAACCTGGAGAGTTAATATCACTGGGAAGACTTGAGACCAGAGCACCTATGTGGACTTCGCATATGGCTTTCCATGGACATTTCTGCCTTCAGGATAATTGGACTTCTTACATGACCGCATGGGACTTTAAGCAGGTGTGTATTCCATTGGAAAAGGTATAATTTGCATCACCTGTTATGACCAAGTTTGGGCAGTTATCCAGTGTCACATCATACTCTGCTATCAAAACACACCACTAACTCCCCCAGATTCAAAGAGAGAAGAATGAGTCTCCATTTCTTGATGAGGGAGTGGGAAGATCCCATCATAGATGACCATACGAAATGAGAGATGTTGTGGTCATTTTGGAAAATACAACCTGTCATTACCTTGAACCTGAAGAAAAGAGGATAATAACAATAGATTGAAAGAGACTAGACAAAGAGTGAGATCTATGCCTTTCTAGGGGAGGAAAGGCAGAGAGTTAGCTATATGTGTGGTTCCCTGAGAGAGATGTGCGAACTCTCCTCCTCTCTCTTGGCAGCAACAGCAAGAGAAAGAAATCCAGGACACATATAGGAGGATCCAAGGTGAGGGACCTTGACTTTGCTGCTCAGATATCTATCAGAAGAGGCTGGTCCCACGGGGAAGCTCCTGAACATGTGGTGCCAGCATGGTAGAACAAGAAAGGCTGAATGAGGTGACGAGGGAGATGGACCTGGGGGCAGCCACAGAAAATTCCTCCCATATCAGCATGACTAGAGAGAGAGCACCCAAGAATTCTCTTGGCGAGTGTCTCCTGGTGTCAGGTGTGAATGTAGCCCTGACAGAAGCAAGGACGTTAGCAATGAAGGGCAACTCATTGACCCTTCTGAGTGTTTAGTGCCCTTAACTATGGGTCTTCAGCAATACTATTCTGAAGTGTGCTTTGTTATTTCTTAATTAAAATTTTATTTATTAAAATTACTTATTTTAAAAGTTTTCTCTACCTTTTGCTTTTAAACACAGCTTGTGAATAAAGTCTGCTCTTCATGCAAATATTTATTATTCAGATAACTACTGTTTAGATCTTTGCCTAATAGTTGATCCATTTAAAAAGTTAAAACACATTCAAATATTTCAAATGATATTTATCCTTTTAATATTTTTATTTTCACTTAAAGTCTTTCTGCTTTATGTCCACTTCAAACTTCTGACTCCCTCAAGTTAGAAATTATTAGATTTAGAACAATGAGTTAAACTTGAATATAATGACCCTAAATTGTCTTAATTGTTCCAGTATGATTTTTAGTTAAAAATAAGTTAAAATCAATTATTCAAGTATATATTTTAAATTGGAGTTGCATGATTGATCTTTTATTCTAATAAGGCCAATTCTCTAAAGCATTACAAATACATGGGATATAACATATTTTCATATACCTTAATGTAAAATATTAATATCATTGCTTCAAATCCCTAAACATTTTTTATATGCAATGCCAAATCTTTCCAGTTCCACCAAGGAAACTGCTATATCACCCCATACAATATTTGGGGTTAACCTTTTTTTTTAGCTTTTTTGCAATTGTATGAAACTAAATCTGGCCAAGAGAACCTGGAGGGATATATTTCACGCCACTTGTGGTTGCCATGTAGTGGACAACATAACTTTAAGGAGATGACCTTTACTCTCTCAGGTCAAGTTATAAATTTTCTAATTCTTCTGTCTGCTCAAAGAGAATGAGACTCAAATCAGGATTATCAAGTCCTTTGAAAAGACATTTATATATTTTAAGAAGCAAAGAAATGCACACTCCAAAGGGAAATTTACATCCTTTTCTATCCATAAGTTGTCTGGCCTTAAGAATATTAAAATGCTCTCTAGTAGAATTGTGCACAGCTCTCTCTGCTTCTCTGATCAGTCAGTCATTCCTCGCAAAGTCATTCAATTGACACACACCGAGATGAGTTTTATCTCTGTCCATATTGTCCTCTACTGAGCCCTGGTCCAAGTCTTTACTATCCTGAGTCGTTGTGTAAATTACTAAAAGATGCCTTTTCCTCTAGACTGAAACCACCCTTCACAGGGTTCTCAGTCAGAGAGGTGAGCAGAAGGGAGGAATTGCAACCTTCATTTGCTTCTAGATCCAGGCACCTTCGGAGGGGCAAACAACACGATTGTCCATGGCAGCTCTGTCCCAACCCTCTGATTCCATAACTGAAGATGAGACCCCCCCAAGACACTTGGCAACCCTGACACAGATGATCAGGAGAAAAGAGAGAGGGACAATCCTAAACTAACTGTTTACCTAAATGAGACTGATAAAATCCAGGACTGCCAAGTTAGGTTGATTGGACAAGAATTAGATTTCTTCTACAGAGCACAAGCTCTGGACTCAAAAAGCAGGTTTCTTATAGGGAAATACATCTTCCATACCCACACAAAAAGAGTCATCAGGATCACATTCCTTAGCCTGTCTGGGCCTCAGTTTCACATCTGTGAAATGGAATGCCCTCTTGACTGGTACTTCTCAAGTGTTACCATGCATAGGAATTACCTAGGAATCTTGTTAAAATGAAGCTTCTTTTCAGTGGGGATAGCTCAGGGTCAGGGATTCTGCTTTTCTAGCAAGCTCCCAGCCCCTGGTTCATACTTTGAATAGCAAAATACTGGAGACAATTCTGAAGTCTGCCACTTTGTGGCTACAAAATATCTGTTGTGAGCAATCGCTTAATTGTCTTATGCCTATCTTCCCTACAAAACTACACATAGCTTCCTAGTTGAACTCTACATCTCAGAGCCCTGAATCTATATTTTTAAAGAAGAATGGTTCACCTCTCCATTCCCCTTTGACCTCCCATCTTCCCTAACCCCAATCCCATTTTTTTTTCTTATCATTTCATGATATCTGTGACAAAGAAAAAAAAAGGCAGTGCTACCAGAACCAAAGCTGAATGCAAGATAAAACCTTGAGAAATATACTTGGGAGAGGGTAAGGCTATGTTTTTTTGATAACTTTAAATGAGAATGGTTGTGGGCATAGATGAGAGTTTTAGAGAAAACTTGGCAGATGATGAAACCTCTTAATGAAATATGACATTAAACACTGAGACCACATATCCTGTTGACCAATTCAGAAAATATGTTTTGACCTAAAACATTTGAAATAGAGATTGTCTCAGAGGATCCATGGCCAAAGGTCCCCATAATGTTAGTTTTATAGTATTTGTCACTCTGCTTTCTGGTAGGGCAAGGATTATATAGGTTGTATACACACACACATACACGCATAGCCACACATGAGCAGATAGACACATATACACTATACAGTACACACACACTTTTTAAAGTGGCAAGGAATTTTAAAAGATGGCCAAGGAGTGTCCTTTAATAGAAGCTTTACTTCCTTCCTCACAAAATCATTAAGCTTCTCTTTAGTTCCCTTCATTCTTGCCAAGTGACCCTGCGTGTTGCAATACGCCCCAGGCTTCCCTCAGTTAGCCTTGATTTGGTTGATATTCCCTGACAGACTAAGAGGCCCAGACCCAGGGCAGTCTCAAATGCACAGAGTTGCACCAGCTTCCCTTTGCAGTGGAGCATCATGAAAAGGCAAGTGGTGGGGCTTCACTTCCCCCTACCAAAGGTTTCGGTGGGCCATTGAGACAGGGCTTGCTGTTAGGGCTCCCAGGTTGGGATACCTGGTGAGGATCAACCTTCTATCCCCAACCTTCTACCAGAGTGGCCTCTGTTCAATGCCAAGACAAATCAGAATGTAAGTCATTGGCGCTTCCCATCATGAAACCTCATAGAGATTATAGATAGATCCTCTGAGTTTTATCAGTGCCTCAATAAAAATGACTCTGGTCTACAAGGTTAAAAAACCCTGGGCCCACATTGCAGGGGGCAGCTGCCCTTGGGGGACTCTGTTGCTAAGAGAAGGGTACATAGTTCACTCTGGCTGGAGTGTGTGTATGTGAAGGAGATGAAGATGTGAAAGCACATAGTGGCCAGGGGGTCTGAGTGTCAGACTAGGATGTTTGATGTCGTGAGTCTCCCTTGCACTGCAATTGGGGAGACTAATTTGACCCTGTTTTGTAGGATGACTTGATAGAGACTGGTGGAAGAAATACACTTTAGGAAGTTAAGTGGGTTCTAATGGACCTGGAGTTGAGATGATGACAGTGGGAATGGATAGGAAGTAACAAATGGAAAAGGTAGATGGAACTTGGGTGCTGGTTGGATGGGTATTTGGGTGAGGGGGATGGCAGTAAACACTGCAAGGTTGTAAGCTTGGGCAGGGCTGGTCATGCATCACCAAGCAGACTGGACATTGCCTAGCTCTAAAGACATGATGCACACAACAACAGTACAAGTGGCACCCACCCCAACCATTGAGCAGCCAGAGTCCTGAACCTAGCAGACTGCAAGGAGAATAACACCAGAAATAGAGACTAGAGCAGATAGAAGAGGAATAAACCCCGGGGCGAGTGGGAATAAGCAGGAGCATTTATTAACAGAGGGTAAAAAGCTAATGAGTTTAGTTTTGGACATATTGAAGAACATTTCCACATAGATGGTAATGAGAGGAAAAAAGGGGCCCTATAAAAAACTAGAAGAAGGAACTCCCTGACATGAAAAATGCTCATTTCTGGCTCAGGCTCCCAACCCGCTCCTCTCTTCTGCCCTGTCCTTCATGCTTCTGAGCACAACATTGAGTCAGGAGCACATCTGAAAAGCTTGTAAAGCTCAGAAACCCCAAAGCCATAGTGCGTAAGAAAGACAAAAGTCAGTGAGTGCACTCAGAGCCTAGGAAGAGGGGAAGCCATGCCCACACTAGTATGGGCAGCAAACAGAGAAACAAACCTGCCCATGTGTTGGGAGAAAGAGGCTCCTGGGGTCAGAGTCCAAAACTGTGCCATAGAAAAATGGCAGAATCTATCAGGACCCCACCCCCTATTTTCTTGATAGTGATATGTGCAACAATTGTTGATGGGAATGGGGTGAAGTGAGGTGGAGAGTGGTAGGCTGGTTTCAACTGGAGACTCTAAGCTGTGTCCATCCTGGGATTCAGGCATGCCTAGACATGTCCAGAGGATTTGGATAGGCTTGCAGAAAATATCTGGTATACTTTCTTTCCTCTTCCCTTTGCATGAGGGATAAGGACACTTGGGAATGAGTCATGTTATTTGGTTTAAGGACACTGTGTCAGGTTCAAGGGCAGGGAAAAACTATTTCGAGTGCAAAAGAGTTGTTGTAACTCAAGCTATCCCACAAGACTAATGTCCTGTGAATCAGATCTGTATCTGTATCCCATGGAGGAGAGCCTGGAGCTAAGATGTCTATGGACATGTGTGGCAGTGTTGGGCAGTCCTGGAGTCATCTCCATAGGTAGCACAAATACCAGTGGATCTTGGTGGCACAGTGTTAGCATGTATTATACTCTTAAATAAGGATAGGCTTATGCAGATCCTGGTAGAGGGAAAGTGCCCACTTAAATATTGTCTTTTATTATCACTTCTTTTTTGTTGTTGTTGTTCTCACAATGATCTAATGAGATAGGTTCTATTATTATTCTCATTTTACAGATGGCAGCAAGAGGTTAGGCCACCCTTCCATGGTGACACAGCTGATGGGTGGCAGAGCTGGATGCTAATCTCTGAGCTCTTATCTACCACACAGTAATACAGGGAACTGACAATAGCCTGAATAGTGAACTTTGTCTATCAACAGGAGCAAATATTGGTGATATTATCATAAGGAACTCACTTGTTAGAAGCAGAACTTTTCTACCCAGAGGTATTCATGCCTACAGCAGAAGCAGATGGAAATGTCATGAGGCAGACAAAAGATGAGCTTTCAGCACAAGATCAGGTTCTCCCTGGGGGCTCCCAGAAATCATTAGATAGGAAACCAGTGGAATTTGAGCATAATGTATCTAATATTAGTTAGGATTAGATTTAGCTGAGAGTACAAAGAAATTCCAAGATAGCAATTGCTTAAACAAGTCCAGGTAAGTGGTAAAAGTTAATAGGGCAGCTTCATGACATTAGGGATCCAGGTTCTTTCTATCTTGTTGCTCCATCATCCTTGGCGTGGTTTCTGTCTCATGGCACAAGATGGATGATGTAACTTCAATTGTACACCAGCAATCTAGCTAGCAAGAAAATGACAAGGAAAAAAGAAGGGCATGCTCCTTCCTGTGATGATACTACTTCCCAGAATTTGTACATACTACTTCTGCTTACACCCAATGGGTCAGAGTTCACTTGCATGCAAACATAGGTTCCAGTAAGGTTGTGAAATGTCATTTTTATTTTTGGTGGTCAGGGTTCCAGCTAAAATACCAGGAGAAATGGAAAAGAAGAGAAAATTGATACATACAACCTGATCCAGGATCTTGCCCCTCCCCTAATTCAAATCTCATGATTCCATCTTGTGATCCACTCTAAGAAAGTGACTTTGGGCTTCTCTGTCAGAAACAAAAGTTCAGCATCTGGAGACCAACAACCAAATGAGTCTTGAAAATGTATCCAAGAAGACATGCTGACTTCACGAAATTTATTTGTATTGCTTAAATACTTCTCTTATTTTCAACCTGTTCTTCGCAAAAAGTTTAAAATTGATTTTAGAATCAAAACCCCAAATGAAATGCCAATCTATATTTTACAGTAAATTAAGTGGAAACTAATCTATATCCTTGATTTTACTTTTGCTTTATATCTTCCTATTTTTCAAGGAAATTATGAGAAATAGATTGTGCAACTTTGCAGGATTTATTTAGGAAAAACTGAATCATACTTGTTAAACCAGGAAATGATTGTAAAATTACAATATTCAAAGGAAGGTGCACATATATATGCATATGCTCAAAAAATGGGTATGAAAACATTTCTACCAGGAAGATAAAATTGGTGGGTGATATTTGAAGATTTTTTTAGAAATTTGGGTCAAGTTTCAAACAAATATGTTTTCCATGATCTCTTTCCTTCCCAAGTAGTAGTCTTTCGTCTCTAACTCCAGGTTCCCTGAAATATTTTGCCACTTACCATTTTCCCCCTAAAGCAATATATCCCAAATTTGTCACTATTTTGCAGATACTCAGACTTGAAGTCATCTTCAATCACCAAATCTAAATCCTCGCTTGCCATACTCAGTGTCAACCAGTTAGCAAGACTGATGCCAGTCTTGCTTGTTACCTTTCTTGATACCTTCTCTTGCATTCATTCCACTACTATGCTACCACCTAATACAGTCCACTGTAGAAAAAACACATGCTATAATTTATAAATTGGTCTTTCTGCTTCTAGCATTACTTTCTTTTACCCATCTCCATCCTGCACCCCCTACTCATTTCATCTCACATGAGAAAAGAAAGCAGCTGTAGGATGGAAACTTCATTCAGATTTTTTCTAGTCAGGGGAAGTGACAGGACAAGGTCTCAAGGGATTTATAGTGGGTGTATGAGTGTGTGAATGAATCTAGGAAAGCCAGTTTAAGAATGAGGCCCAGAAAGGCACTAATAGACTAGAAGAAAATCAAAGAAATCAAAGAGATCAAAGGACTAGTGATCTATATAAGGCTGAAGATCAAATGATAGAGGAGCCTGAAAATATAAGAAATTCTGTCTAAGAATGAGTCAATTGATTAAGATTTCAGAAGTGGAGCAATTCTGAGTGATAATAAGAGCCAGAGTCTGGGGGTGGAATTAGTTGGGTTAAATGTAACAGAGATGACAATCACTGTATTTGAAGAGGTCCAGGAACTGGAAGGTAAAGTAAAGAATAATTGTCCTCATAGTCACCAAAAATGAAGGCATGAGACATCACCAAGAATGAAGGCACAAACTGGCACTGGAAAGACAGTGATCTGGGTGCCAAAGATGACAATGAAACCAGGAGGTTAGTAAATGACAGCAATGGAAGGGATAACTCTATGGCACACATTTCAAAGATGTAGGGACCCTTACTCAAGCAAAGTTATTCTGGTTTGAGAATGCCAACTAATTCTCCTCCTTCACTAGGCTCTAAGGAAAATTTATGAGCTATAAACAACCACTTTGATCCCTAGTCTGGAGGTGTTGTGAGGTGGGATCTTTAAGAAGGGGTTAAGCCATGAAGATGGAGCTTTCATGAATGGATTAATGTCATTGCAGGAGTGGATTCCTTATATTAAAAACAATTTTTCTCCCTCTTGTGTTTTCTCTCTCTCTCTCTCTCTCTCTCTCTCTCTCCTTTCTCCCCTTTCTTCCTTTCATCATACACACAGAAAGAAGGTCCTCACCAAATGCCAGTCCCTTGATCTTGGATTCCCCAACCTCTGGAACTGTGAACCAAAAAATTTCTGTTCGTTATAAAATACCCAGTCCATGGTATTCTATTATAGCAGCATAAAGTAGACTGATACATCATCCTTAGCCTGAAGGGGCTAGGGGATAGATTATTAACCAAACCCCTAATGAGAAAGCTGTATGAAGAGAGTCATACCAAGGATGTCAGCCATATGGGTCACAGGAACTCAACAGAAGCAAATCTGGAGAAGAAATGTCTTGACCTCACCCTCTTTCCTCCCTTGCTCTCTCAGATTCTGCATCAGTGGAGCACAGAGAAAGTCATAGGATGAGGGAATCTTTTGATGTAGCTCATGCAGGTCAGCCTCCCTGGACACAGAACAGAGAGAAAGGAGAAGCATGGAAAGTGTGCACAGCAGGACAAAATGGGAGATCACCAACACATCTGTTTCTGTGACACATCCCATAGTCACCACAGTCTCTTCTTCTTCCTCATGTAGATAATATTCATTGGAATGCCGATATTATACTGCTAGTTATTGCTAGGCAGTAAAATATAATAGATCATAATAGCTAACATTCATTTAGAATTTAATGTGAGTCATGCATTTGAAGTAAGTATGTTCATAGATTAACTTATTTAATCTTCACAACTCTGTGATGTAGGTAAAATATTTATATCAAAAGGCTTACTTTTAATAAATTCAGAATTTGTCCACAGTTGCTTCTGAGTTGGAATCTCACTCTGTTGCCCAGGCTGGAGTGCAGTGGCACACCCACGACCACCCCAGCATTGACCTGCTGGGCTTCAGTGATCCTTCCACCTCAGCCTTCCAAGTAGCTGGAACTACAGGTGTGCGCTACCACACCTGGCTAGTATTTTATTTTATTTTATTTTGTTTTAGTTGGAGTTTCACTCCTTCACCCAGGCTGGAGTGCAGTGGTACACATGTTCATGGCCACCCCAGCATCAACCTGCTGGGCTCCAGCAATCCTTCTGCCTCAGCCTTCCAAGTAGCCAAAACTACAGCCATGCGCTACCATGCCCAGCTATTTTTTATTTTACTGTAGAGATGAGATCTCGCCAAGTTGTCTGGACTGGTCTCAAACCCATGAGCTTAGGCATTCTAGGAGTTCTATATTGGTTCTAAAGCAATCCTGCTGGACTACGTGGAAATGAGTTGTTATATTCTGAACTCTATATCTTGACCAAAAGATTTACCTTCTCTGGGTCTCAATTTTATTCATTCATTCATTCATTCTCACTCATTCAAGAAACCTTACTTGACACTCACTTAGGCAATTGTGGGCCAAAGAAAAATTAGACTCAAATGTTGTCACTGAGCATAGCTGGAGAATAAGGATGTTAAACTGGATGATGACAGAAGTTACTTCCAAATTTAACTGTTGACAAGGTAAAAATTTCTTAAGTGGAATAGGTTGGTAGGGTTCTTTCTTTTTCTGTCAAGCAAGCTCCTCTTGGATGTGGTCCTGCTCCACCATGGAACTGGGAATGGTAGAGAAACAGCAGTGATTAGTACTTGTAGGCTACACATTTCCACTGCAAGAGTCCTTCTCTGAGGCAAAGTAATGGGCAACATAGCTGACCCAAAGCAGTTTAAATAAATAGGCAAGATCTCAGTTCTTGTTATTGGGGTGGCCTGTTCCTCTAGATTGAGAGAACATCAGTTTTCATTAAAGTGTTAACATCTTTCTAAAGGGATGCACTTTGTCAGCAGGACATCTGAAACAGGGTACAGAATTAAAGAGTGCTGCATGCAGCTGCATCTGCTTCAAATTATGTTCTCCAGAAGACAAAAATACAGCCCCATGAGTCTAAAAATACTTCTTAGTTGTTAGCCAAAAAGGCATTTATTTTTGGATTCATAAAAATGCAGGCCATGTGAAATATGTGGGGGGACAAGCATTCTCATAAACAAAAAAAAATCAACCAGAGAAGAAAAAGTTCAGATAAATCTTACAAATTCTTTATTGAAAGAGCAGGGAGAACATGGAAATGGTAGGCTGTGGATTGTGACTGGGAAACAGGACTGGGAAAGCTTTGACTTCAGGGGAAAAGAAAGCTCCTAGGACCAGGCTGTCCTTTGCTCCCACACCCTCCCCAGGAAGGCCCTGAACAACTGGGGACTAGGCCCCTACTTCTGCCTACTTGTGGGGATTAGTAATGCCAGAGGCAAGGGCCTATTACAACCCCAAATTCTGGCAGCATGGTCATGCAGTGCTTCTCAAAGTGTCTGTGATGAGGAACCAGTTTACTTGTTTTTTCCCTCCAATCCATGTGGACCAAGATTTTTATAAAATATATTAACAACGAATTACTTAAAAAGAAATAAAAATGACCCTCCTTTTAATTGTTAGATTCAACAGACATAAAATTATCTTTCGTAATTATAGTCAGAATAAAAACCAGGGGAATAAGGAAAAGAATTGCTACGCAAAGTATCTAAACACACAGTACCAATATCTGTAATGATTCCAGCGTGGATCAGGAACAGGTTGTGGAGTGCACCTTGAAAGCACTGGTGCATCAGAATGTGGCTCTGAGAAGTCTGCAGCACAGCTCCACTACTTACTAATGATGTGCCATTGACCACCTTACATTGACTTTTCTGAGTCCTTCATGTTTCATCTGCAAAATGGAGTAATATATTTTTAGCAGGAGAAGGAAAGACGTAAAGGTAAAGCACTCAATAAATGCTGGCAAAAGTTATCATTTTCATTACTATCTATGTTATTTTCTCTATGGCTACTGTAACAAATTACCACAAACTTAGTGTCTTAACACAAATTTATTCTCTAAAGTTCCAGAAGTCAGAAGTCTCAAATGGGTTCCATTCGGCTGAAATCAAGGTGTCTGCAGAGCTGCGTTCGTTTCCTCCTAGAGGCTTCGGAAAGAATCCATTTCTTTGCCTTTTCCTTCATGTAGAGGCTACCTTCATTTTCTGGTTTGTAGCCCCTTCCTCCATTTTCAAAGCTAGCAGCATAGGATCTTCAAATCTCCCCTTGACTCTGACCTCCTTGTCTGCTTCTTTTTTCTGCTTCAATGAACCTTTGTGATTACATTAGATCCACCTACATAGTCCAAGATAATTCTCTTATTTTAATGTTGGCGGATTAGCAATCTTAATCCTGCAACATTAACTCTCCCTTGTCATCTAACATAACATATTCATATTCATGTAGAACTTAACCAAATTTCTGGAGATTCAGATGTGGACATCTTGAGGGTGGTCATCTTTCTGTTTATCCCACCATCTAATGGCATTCATTCAACAGACATTTATTGAGCATTCACTCTAGGCAAGGTAGGGTGCTAGGTTTAAGGAATATAACCAGATGGAAGGCTGAGATGGGCCCTGAGTTCTGGAATTTTTATGTCAGCAAAGAAGAGGAACATTACACAGATTGTTAGTAAGTACTAAGGAGGAGAAGTATAGAGAAGAATTAAGTGTATTCGCTAGAAATCCTGATGTCAACTGAGGAGGAAGATATTTAATATGTATCTATAGATATGAGGTACCAGTCTATTTGTACATTAACAAATAAACATAATTTAATGAAGAGTATTATACCAATTGCTTCAGACCACCTATACCAGAAACACATAGGAAGTTTATTAAGACCATCAAAAGGCTCAGAATATGAGGCCCAGAAATTTATATTTTACATAAACATATTTATATTTTATATATCTACCTCCTTTCCTCCCCTCACCCCATGCAGACAATGATTCCTTTCCACACTACAGTCTGAGAATCAGCAGTTTCTTAAGATTGCCTGATCAGGAGAACCACAGAGGCCTGCAAGCCAGGTGTTCTCTACCAGGCCTACCGAATCAGATCTTCAGGAGAGACATGGGACCCTGCATTTAAAGGCATTTAAATACTTTTTATAATCAGACAAATGTGGGAAACACAAGCATGGTAGAAAAATAACCAATGGCCTGGGAATCAGAAAGTTCAACTTCTAATTCCAGGTCTTCCGCTTGCAGAACTTAGAGATCCTCATTTGCCCCAGTGGGGCAATGTTGGCTCCCAGGAGATATTTGACATTGTCTAAAGACATTTTTGACTGTGGGCAAGGAGGGAAGGTGATACTGGCATCTGGTGGTTAAAGCCCAGGGATGCTACTAAATGTCACAATGCACAGGAAAGTGCCCCACAACAAAGAACTATCCTGACCAAATGTCAACAGTGCAGAGGTTAAGAAACTATAGGTAGAAGTGATTTCTTAGGAAATGTTCTCAGGTAAAATCCACAGGGGAGGAAGATAAAGAGAGAGAAGGGTGGGAGGCCAATCAATGGTGAAGTGGCCAGCAAAATCCCTGTGGGGAAGCTCTGGAGACAGTGCAGTTCACACCTCAGAGTTGTTCTAATGAGGGGCAAGGGAGCTGGAGTATTTATACTCTCATAAGGTCAGTCATTGATCAAAGATTCCCTTCTATTCTAGTTCTTTATATTCCGACGTAGCAAGCTTGAGGCACCAGCTTGAGGACAGCCCTCAACCAAAGCCCCAGGTGCAGGCTGTTGGGAATGAAGCACCCAGGGAGTCTGAGAGAGGAAAATGAGGGGATTCCTGGGACAGAGCAATGACAGGCTCAGCTGTATCAGAGAAGTAGTTTCCAAATTTCTTTTTCCTTATGAATCTTTTTTTTTTTTTAGTCAGTCTTACTCTGTTGCCCAGGATAGAGCACAGCGGCATGCTCACAGCCACCACAGCCTAGAACTGCTGGGCTCAGGCGATTCTTCCACCTTAGTCTTCCAGGTAGCTGGAGCTACAAGCATGTGCCACCACGCCCAGCTAATTTTTTAATTTATTGTAGAGAGGAGGTCTCACCAAGTTGCCCAGGCAGGTCTTGAACCCCTGGACTCAGGCAATCCTCTCACTTCTGCCTCCCAAAGTGCTGGGATTACAGGCGTGAGCCACTGCACCTGGCCTGTGCGAATCTTTACTAGATAGAAAACTCTTCTTGGAAGTTCAATGTATGATATTGATAAAAATGGAGTTATACTGGTTGAAGAAAAGGAGAGTGGAGCCCTGTCTCCTCCTCCTCAATCTCTCTTCCCTTGACTTGAGAGTCTCTTTTCCACAGGCTTAGAGCTTCTTAGAAAAAACTTATTGGGACACTGTATTCGTCTACTAGGACTGCCATACAAAGTACCACAAGCCATATGGCTTTAACAACAGAAATGTATTCTCTCACAATTCTGGAGGGTAGAAGTCTGAAATCAACAGGGCCATGCTCTTTCAGAATGCTCTAAGGAGAAGATCCTTCCTTGCCTCTTCCAGCTTCTGGTGTTGCCAGTGATCCTTAGCATTCCTTGGAGAAGGCCATCTTTCCCATGTCTCCACATTGTCTTCTCACATTCCCTCTTCTTATAAGGACACCAGTCATAATGGACAAGGCTCACTCGACCTCATTTTAACTCAATTACCTCCTTACAGGCCGTATTTCCAAATGCAGCCACATTCTGAGGTATTAAGGGCTAGGACTTTAACATATGAATTTGGATACAAGTTAGCCCACAATTAAAATCCCTAAAATCCTTTGCATTATTTTCAGTGTCCAGTGATTTTGTAATAAATGCTTAGTCATCCTTCAGTGATATTTTCTGAATTATTTTGTGTGTTAAGATGAAGTGTCTTGAACACTATCCTCCAGGAGTTATCACCCTTAGTGGACCCTAGGAACCTCCCAAACAGCTACTTCATTCACACCCAACCCAGCAATCAAGGAGAGCCACTTATGTAGACTGAGAGGAGCCAAGCCTTCTTCAGAAACTCTAATTGTGCCATACACAGGGAGACAAGAGTCTCCTCGCAGCCGGTGTTCTGTATGATCTTTAAACCCCCAAGGAGGTGCTCAGAGTAGAGATGTTATTCTCACTTGAAAGACGAGAAAACCAAGGCTCAGAGCAGAACTCGTCCAAGGCCACAAGAAATTCAGCCCTCTACTGCTCATTGACCATGCCTGGTGCTTTTTCTACACAAACCAGCTTTTCTGGTTTTCAGGAAAGACCTTGTAAAGAGTGAAATCTATAACAGGAACAGGAAAAGATAATAAAACACTTGGACTAAATCAAATCTTCTTTAGAAGAAAAAGTAGTTTATAGCTTCATGTTTTGGTCAAAGAAATGTAATTTAAGTTGAAAGCCCATGAACTTTTATAGTTGGCTTACTATATGCCAAGCACTTTTTAAAGGGATTTACACGTATTAATTTGTTTAATCCTCACAAGAGCAAATAGAGTAGATGCCATTATTACTTACATTTTATAGAAAAGGAATCAGAGGCACAGAGAGAGGTTTACTAGAAAAGAATCAGAGGTTTACTAGAAGAGAATTCATTTCTGTAGGCACTTCTAGTCATCCCAGTTCATATTAATAACAGTAAGATATTGGTCATTCACTGTCTCCCTCACATACAGTTTTCCCACCCAATCCTCACAATAGCCCTGAGAGGTATTTCTATCTCCATTTTATAGATGAATAAGACTCTGGGTTCAAGCAACATGGCCATGATCCCTCCGTTAGGAGGTGGTAGATCTCAGATGGCTCCATCCAGAGAAACAGGCTCTTTCTCAAGCTGGGTCAAAGTGCTCTGATTAGTAATAAGGGTTTAAGATTGCATGATGGACACTGTGGTGCACCACCTGGTCTTCAGGACTCCATTCAAGAGTATGACCACCAGGGAACCCACATTGTAACAGTTGGTACCAAGAGTGGTTTGAGAATGCAAACACTGAGATGGAATTTTGGAACTGAATCATCCAATACCCACTTGGCAGAGAGGACTTCCTTACTGGTGGTAGGTGAGCAACAGATAGCACCTGGCACTAGGTAGCAATGCAATTGTTAAAACTTCTAACCAGTGATGAACTGGATTGATATACTGAAGAAAAGGAATTCCTTAAGTGGGAGCAATGAATCAAATATTTGAGGACTATGAGGGAAATAATAACCATAGAGACAATAGAACTGGATGTCTATTCATAAACTTAGTTGATGATTTGGTAAAAGATAATAACAAGTTGAGAGTGATAAGCGGCAATTATAAACAAGAAAGAAGGCTCAAGAGATCATCCTTGGTATTAATAGCACATAAAGAGGTATCATCTCCTTTAGTAGAAGGACTGAGAAAGCTGAGAAGCAGCCCAAGGACTTATTAGACATAGTAGTCAAGTTCCAAGAGAGACTAAACTTCCAACTAAAGCAGTGGAGTGTTCCAAGTTTAGAGCCCTTGTTGAGAAAGAATGGGACTTGGAAATATGAAACAGGAACATCCAGACTGATGCTTCTCAAAATGTTTGTTCCCAGATTTATTTTCACCTTCTGAACCTGCAAAAGTGTTCTGTGCTCCCTCCTAAGGGATAACATATCAATCTCACTTGAGGAAGATGCAGAGGTCTTTCCCCCACAAAACAATATGCATCGTTTTTTTCCATCCTTCTCCTTTCTTGCCCCTGGATGTGCCCATCCTCCCCCTGGGATCCTGGTCATTGTGCCTCAGAAAATTAAGAAAATCAAGGACTTTCTGCTCACAGCTTGGTGGAAGGATCCAAAATCTGTCAAGACCAAGAAAAACAAGGGTAATGTGAAGTTTAAAGTTTCATGCAGCAGGTACGTTTGTGCCTTAGTCATCACAGACAAAGAGAAGGCAGATAAATTGAACCAGTCCCTGCCTCTTGGTTTGGCAACAAAGGAAGTGAAGTGCACCAAATTGCTGATTTGAACTGTATTAAAATTTTAAAAATTAAAAAAAAAATACGTATCTTCCTTGCTTCAGAACCTGCACTACTCTCCTCTTTACCACTGGATCAATAAATAGGGTAAGTCATAACATAATTGGACTATCAAGCTTTAATAGCATATCCACTCTAGCATGCTCCTTTCACTAGGCATTTTAATTCCCCTTCCACTGTATACTATGACAATCTCTATCATTTGTCCTGCATTTGGTTGGGCTATCTCCTTTACCATTCTTCTATGAATCATGCTAGCTTGCACCACCTCCTGTAGCCTTCTCCAGGTTATTTAGCCCTGTACGCTGGGAGAGAACTTCCAAATCAATAACTCTCTCTCATTTTCTTTTATATTTCATCCTGGTAGAGGTGGTGGTCATCATATCTCCTTTTAATTCGCTGTTCTGTCCCTTGCAGAAACCAGACAGACACCAAAGATAACGAACCCATATAAACTCGACCAAGTGGTACCCCAGTTGCTGCTGTGACAGTGAGACAATGAAAGCAGATTAACATGGCCTCACCCTCATACTGTGGGACCATTAAGCTGAATGCATTATTTTCAGTTTCTATCAGAAAAGAATATGTTTCACATTCATTTGGGACGTGCAATGGTATATGTCCATTATCTTGCCCCAGGTCTATGTGAACATTTCTACTCTCTGTTAAAATACAGTCTAAGAGGATCTGGACATCCCTCAAAACCTCACATGGGTCCACTCTTTTGATGGCATCATACTCATCAGACCAGATGAGTACAAAATGGATAGTTTATTGGAGGACTTGGTAAGACCCATGCACTACAGATAATGAGAGGTCGACTCTGGAGATTCAGGGAGTGCCACATCATCAACAAAACTCTCAGGTGCCCACTAGTCTGAGGCAAGCAGGAACATCCCTTCCAAAGTAATGAAAAATTTACTTCCTGCACCTCTAACCACGAAGAAGGAAGTACAACACCTGATAAACTACCTCAGATTTTAGAGGCAAAATATTCCAACTGCTCCAATACAGCTCCAACCTGTACAGTGGGTGACGTGAAATGCTGCCGGCTATGAGTAGGGTCAGAGTAAGAAAGAGCTCTGTAGTAGTTCCAGGATACAATGTTTGGAATGTATATCAAGCTCACCAAATCAAAGTTGAGTGAGACCAGCAGCAATTCATTGTAAAATGGAAGGGCTACATTCAGGATCGAGCACAGATAGGGCTATAGAATACAAGCAAGCCATATAGGTAGGTAGCCCAGACACACTGACCCATTACTATTTTACCAGGACCTGTCTCTCAGGACACCCCTGTGGTGACATGTGGGATCCTTTATGACCAGCTAATGGAGGAAGACAAGGGCTGAGCTTGGTTCACAATGGGTCAGTTCAGTATGTGTGTACACTCTGAAAATGAATTTCACCTGTACTACAGCACCATGCAGGGTGGCCTTAAAAGAAAGTAAGGAGGAGAAATCAAAGAACAGTGCATTGTCATCCATTAGTTGGTCATCAATTTAGAAGAAGTAGCTTAATTTAGACTATACATGGGCCCTTAAAGAATGGTGAATGACTTTACCAGCTAGGCAAGGCCCTAGAAAGAGAAAGATTGAAAGATCAGGAAAAGAGGTTTGGAGTAGATGCTTGCAGATTGTGGTAGATTTATAGTAACAATCCCTCACCAAATGTCCATGACCTAGTCCCTAGAACCCTGTATATATTACCTTACATGGCAAAAGGGACTTTGTAGGTGTGATTAAGGTCATGGACTAGGAGACAGATTATTCAGGTGGGCCCAATCTAATCACATGTGTCCTTAAAAGCACAGAATCTTTCCAGGTTTTAGTGAGAGACACACAATACAAGAAGAGTTGGGAGGTGGCAGCATGAGAAGGATCTAATGTCCATTGCTTGTTCTAAGATGTAGGGAGCTATATGCAAAGACTGAGAAATGCCTCTTAAATCTAAGGTCTCCCCCAGCTGATGACAAGCAAGAAAAAGGAGACTTCAGTCCTATAACAACATGAAACTGGATTCTTCCAACATATGAGTGGAAAAGGAAACAAGTTTTCCTCTAGAACCTCTGGAAAGGAATGTGGCCCTGTGAAACATTGATTTTGGTTTACCGAGACTCATACTGTACTTCTGACCTACAGAACTATAAGATGATAAATTTGTGTTGTTCTAAGCCACAAAGCATGTGGAAATTTGTTATGGCAGCAATAGAAAACTAATACGTGGGTAGACATATAGGTCTATGTTTGCCTTAGTTAATTTTAAGAAATACGTGAATGGGATCATTATTTTGCTTCTACTTTGTGCAATATTCCACTCGGTTAAACTCCTTTCTCCTTTACTGAGCATTTACTTTGCTTTACTCAGAGTTTCTTATAAAGTAATATTTGATTGCTACCCTCAAGAAATCAATAATTTTGTAGAGGAGCTAAGTATATAGCAGCAACACAGGCAGCGTGCAGTATCTGCTATTACAAAGGAGAGAGAGAAAAAAGGAAGGAACACAGGAAAAAAGCAAGGAAAGAAGGAAGGGAGAAAGAAAAAAGAAACCAGATATAGTCATAAAACAGAGAAGAAAATTGTCATTTTTAAAACAAATGTTTCATGGTGAAAAGATAATAGAGACCACAAGGGCTGTCCTGATAACTATTGTTGGAGAAGATAATTGAGCCCCCTTTAAAAAAAACAAAAAACAAAAACCTCACCAAATGTGGTATACATATACAATGGGATATTATTCAACTTTTAAAATGAAGGAAATTCTGGCACATGCTACAACATGAATGAATCGTGGAGATATTATACTACATGAAACAAGACAGTCAATAAAGGACAAATACTGCATGATTTCATATATATGAGATGCCTAGAGGAATCAAGTTCATAGAAACAAAGTAGAATGGTGGTTGCCAGGAGCTGGGGGAAGGGATATGGGGAGTTATTGTTTAAAGGGTACAGAGCTTCCATTTTGGAAGATGAAAAGAGTTCCAGAGATGGTAGTGGTGGCTATACAATAACATGCATGTACTTAATGCCAATGAAATGCACATGTAAAATTGGCTAAGATGGCAAATTTTATGTTACACAAGTATTACCACAGTTTTAAAAATCTAATCTTTAAGTGAACAAGAAACTCACCAAGATTCACATAATTGAACACTCTCACTACAAGTTCAGGAAGCAGAACTCAATCCTGCTGACTTATGAAATGGGCCGTGTCTCTTCTGTTTTCACACAGATTTAGATGAGGAATTTAACTTAAGAGAAGAACAGGGAGGAATGTGTTCTCCTTCATTGGTAATCTGTGTTTGAAGGGAATGGAACCAGATAATACAATCCATTCTGTGACCACCATGCAACCAGAGAGCAGGGAGTGAGCAAACATCACCTTTTTCTCTTTCCCAAAGCCTGCCTTTCTCAGACACACAACATTCCAGTGTTTATTTTTTTGTTTCCTCTCCATAGACAATTCCCGATGTAGGCAAGGTTATTATTTTATAACTCAGCTCCCAAGCCTGAAACTTAATCTCTGGTCTCTCTGGTAGCTGTCATTTAACTGCAGAGTAAACTTTTTTGTTTTTTTTTCTGTAAGAAAGAGCATATTTTAAATACTGCTTAATTTATAGTTTACTCATTCTGTGTTTTGAACTTTTAAAAATGAATCTACATAGAAAAGAACATTTTAATCAGATATCTATGAAAACAATACAGTAAACTTTGAAAATATACTTTGGTTGACCACGTTCAAAAAAAAAAGCAAAACTAAAAATCGTTCTTTGGAAATTTCCTGAAGACATTCTTTTGCTAATGAGGAATTATGGTTCTGTCTGTGTCTATGCAAATTCACCATGATGTTGAGCAGACATATGGACATTCTTCCTGGATTTCTTGAAGTAGAAGCAGGTAGGAGAAAATTTAGCTAGGAAACAAGTCTATAAAATAATCTCTCACCCCATTGCCATGTAAGATCTGTTCTTAAAGACCACCACAGAGCAACTTTCTGAAAGCAGCTTTCAAGCTCAGAGTCTCCTAAGTGTCATATCTGAAACTCAATCTGTTCCTAAAACTTTCCTTGTAACACTCAAAATGTCCTTTCTTAAATTCTTGCTGAATGGAGAACCATTGCCTAATCCACAAATCTGAGTAAGTGTACATATATTCATGAACAATAATAAACTGTGGCTGTAGCAAATAGAACTGGATAGTAAAATCAGAATCCTTTTCCATTTACTGTTGATAAGAACAACTCTAGCTTCAATTTTTCATATATAGTATGAATATCAAGTCTTGAATTTTCTCTTCGTGACATTCATGGGAAATTAATACATATCTTGGAATAATTGTAGTAGATTGTGGTGTCTGTCTATCTTTCTGCCTAGTAACCTTTCACACCTCTCTTCTTCAGTAATGCACTTGCTCCTCTGACCCCAGGGGATATTATTTATCTATTGTGGCATAACAAATTGCTAAAAACTTTGTTAAGTAAACTATAAATGAATTATTATCATTTGTGAGTGCTGAGTCAGGAATTCAGACAGGGCAGAGGAGGATGTCTTGCCTCTGTTATACAATATCTGGGACCACAATTGGAAGACTTTGAGGGTCAAGAAGCAGGGCTGATACCACATAAAGGCCCATTCAGTCACATGTCTGGCTGGCTGTTGGCTGGAGTACCCGCACGTTGCCCCTCTATGTGGCCTAGGCTTCCACACAACATGGAGGCTGGAATCTAATGTAACTACCCAAGAGAAAGTGTGTGTGTGCCAGATAAAAACTGTCTTCTTTTCATATCTTGGCTTCAAGAACTATATATCATCATTTCTGTGAAACTGTTGGTTGGGGCCATCACAACACTCATCCAGATTCTAGAAGAAGGAATATAGATTCCATCCAGTCTTGGTGGGAGATGTGTCAGTCCCATTCTTGGAAGAACATATAGAATGAGATACATATTCTGGTGTAGCCATTTTTGGAAAATACCATCTGCCATAGTTGGGCACGTGGCCTAAGCAGAACAGATCCAAATAATTTCCTTAGAATTATCAATAGATCCTGGGAGAAATAAGCTCTCTTATTTATTGGAGGTTCTAAGGTGAATGGTATACATCTAGGGTTGCAGAAAACAACGTCTCCGGCTTTTGGGGAAAAGTCTAAATATAGAACTAAGATGAAGTGAAAATAAGGAAAGAAGAGAAATGATCAGAGAGAAAGAGAGTCCTGGTGGCCTTATGGCTGTCCTTCCAGCACCCAGCACAGTGACTGGCGCATAGTAAGTGGTCAACTACTAAATGAGTAAATGAAAGTCTTAATAACTGGCACACAATCAAATGTGAGTAATGCCATTTATAACAAAAGCTCAAAATATTAGTGATGCTTTTTAATCTGTATTCCTTCCCTTAGGCATGCTGTATTTGTCCACATGTATTCCTGCATCTTGGGTCTAATATTACCATCTATCCAACATTACTTGTTCTCTGCAGCCTAGCTGGTATTATCCCTGCAACTAGAGCACAATTAATTTTATTCATTATTGCTGCAGGCTAAGGTAGTTTTCCTAGAAATAACTGCCCTACTCCATTTTTCTACAAATGAGATATTTATAGCTGGATACTGCAACTCTTCCTGGTTTTATATCCTCCAGTCTCTTTAAACTGGCCATCTATTACTTTTGTGCTGCAGATTTCCACTTATAATTTTTTTCAGTGATTTTAGAGGTGGTTTGTATATGGGGGGACCCCAAAATCCTGGAATTTATTTTTTAATTGCATATTTATTCTTACATGTTTAAACTTCAGTCACCTTAAAAGTACTCTCTGTTTGATGCAATACACCTATTACAGCTCAAAACAGTTTGGAACTTGTCAATTTTGATGCCTATTAGTGCTCCTGCCATTTTTTGTTTCATCTCTTTCACATCGGCAAAACATTTCCATTTGAGGACTTTTTTTATCGGGGAAACAAAAAAAAATCTGGGAGGGGTAGGGCACGAGGTTCATGCTATTTTTGACCAAAAAATGCTAAACACTTAGTACAGTGTGGTCAGGTGTGCTCATAAATCACCCATCATGAAATGGGAAAATGTGTTGAAAGAATCTTCAAAAACAAAAATTCACTGAAACCAAACACAGCCTCTCATAACAATGCTAGCTGGTACACTGATGCCGGTGGGTTCCTAGAACACTAACCTAGCCTGAAAAGCCTGTACTACAAGGGGCCTGCACTTCAAAAAATAATTCAGGTTTTGGGGGGGAGGGTTTGTTTGTTTGTTTGGTTTTTGGAGGGAGGTTCCTCTTGTACATATCCCAACTGAGAAAACTGGCAAATACATAAATCACCTCTATGAAAATCACCATAGAACCTTTCAAACTACACGAAGCTAAGGTTCTGTATCCCCTTCCCACAGAACTAGAATACTTGGGTTTGAAGCATGGTAATTGTATTCCTAGAATGTTCTAGCAATTATTTCAATACATATCCAAGAGTCATTGGGATTTACAGGATACTTGGGAATAGAAGTAACCCAAGAGGTTCATATTCTCCCTGACTTCAAACCTCTAACACCACTTGCTAAATCAAACTTTGAGGAGCAGAGTTTAGAGGAATGAGGAAGCAATTTTTATCCCTTCTTGACCTTAGCCTCCAATAAAAGGTGCAGATTCCACCATCATTTCTACCAAGAAAAATGGTCTCCTTTCCTCTCATGGAACTGGGCTGGAGTCCCTCAGAGATGGTGCCCTGACTAGGAGGGCCAATGAGCTCTCTTAAAACCTGGGGTGAATTCTTTTAACTTTCTCCTTTCCCTTTCCATTTATCCTTTAGACTAGATTCCTAATGTTCCACATTCCACTAAGGAGGTTGAAGAGGCATGTCTGAAGCCTGAAGCAGATGCGTATTAGAAGCAGTCCAATAGCCAACTTTCCAGAGATGTTTCTTAGGATACTGAAGGACAAGCCTTCTGCCAGCCAGCTCTGCTCTGACCAGGCAGAGGTGGAAGGAGCATGGAAACTCCAGAACATAAACTGGAAGAGTATTTCATTTAAATTTCAGGCTCCGTTTTAATTTTGTCTGACTGTAAAAGGGCCAACTGGGAAATAGATGGTTTTTTATTTCCCTTTGAATACAGCCAATGAAACTGTGGATTTAGAATAACCGTACAGGGCAGTGGGTGTTTTGCAGTTCTGCAAGAACAGTTTGCACAGCTGCAAACGGGAGTTTTCTGTGTGCTTGCTCCAGTCTGAGCAGGAGGCAGGCGAGGGCTTGACGTCAGCAATGGCTCTAAGCAGAGAGACCAGGGCCCACACCCTCTCCCAGCACTCACACAGCCTCCCTTCCACTCCACCCTGGCTTTCAGCTTCCAAATGTGGAGTCTTCTGGAAGATGCCAGAAGTCTGGCTATTAAAGAGAAAGTTTTGCGAGGGAAGGGTGGTGTGTGACATCTGGGCCAGGATGAGAGACACGTGCCATCACATTGCTGAGCAGACTTTGAGGGAACCGAACAGACTTTGAGATGGCTGTAGTTTTGGCATAAAAACTTTGTTTCCATCTTTGCTTTGAGCTGATTTAGAACATTTCTCTTTTTCAGATAGGCATCCAGTATAGATGTGTGAAATCTGGTTACCATATTCTCTTGGTCTAGTTGCTTCCAACCAATTTCAAAAATTTACTTTGTGCCAATTCCTAGGCCATCCAAAACGCCCAGTTTCAAAAAAAAAACCCACACATTTTAAGAAGCAAAGATTATTTGGCCAGAAAAAAATGAGTCCACTGGGATAATGTAATTCTAACTCAAGAGTGGACACAGTGGCAAGGAGGGGACAATTCCCAGAAAATCATATTAGCAATGGAAGTATAAATTTGTCATCCTGATCTCTGAGTTTCCAGTTCATCACTTTTCTGTCATGGTTCTGCCACTAATAGGAGTTATTGTATCTAATCTTAGGAAGTCATTTAACCTTTTAGGCACTCAATTTTTCCATTTGTAAAATGAAGGTGATAATTTCTGTTTCATCACCAAGTTGTCATAAATATAATATTGCAGATGTGGAAGTGCTTTGAAAAAGTTAGAAATGCTGGACAAAAGTTTAAAATATTCATTGATAGAGGAATGGAGGTTGTGAGGAAAATTTCAAGAGAAACCAAAGGCTCAAAAGCACCATCTGCTAAATACATGCTCACTGCAGGGGATTTCTGATTCCCAAACCCTGTGGAGAAATGGGAGACCCAAGCAGACATGTTGTAGAGGGGCAAAGGAAAAATGTTTGGGTGGATATTGCTTTTTTTATAATTTTCATTTTAGGAACCTCACAGACCAAGGAATATAACCCTCTGTCCTGTCTCTGATTCTCCTTAACTTATTCTTTTCTTTTCTTTCTTTCTTTTTTTTTTTTATAGAGATGTTGCCTAGGCTGGTCCTGAACTTCTGAGCTCAAGCTGTCCTCCCACCTCAACTTTCCAAAGTGCTGGGATTATGAGCATGAGCCACTGCGCCCAGTCCTTCCCAACCTCCAATCACTCCATTCCTGTAAGATCAGAAACAACTCTGATTATTGTAGAAATCAGGAATTCGAGAGCTGGAAGGGAACTGTGAACTCATTTATAGACAAGGTGGTTGATTTTTGTATACATTTCTCCCTTACTCCAGATATAAATAACTACCCCAGATAATTATGAACTTCTATGATCTGTATTCAGTTTTCTTACCATTTCCTCTCATGGGTCCTATGTTCCAGTCAAACTGGAATACAGCTTATTACTTGAAAATTACATACCTTGGGTAACTGTTGGGGGGTGGATGGGATTGACAGTTGAGGGAAACCGCTAGGGGAGGGAGGGGCGTACCTCATCAACAAGGGTACCTGCATAATCAATGTTGGTATACCTAACCCTGAATTGTACCCCACATCCTCAAAATTAAAATAAAAAATGAAAGTTACAAACTTTTTCAGGACCAAGAAAGGTGGTCCTCTTAAGTAAAGAGAACAGCATGGGCAAGAGCACAGAAAAGAATGTTACAAAGAGGTTGAGACCTTCACATGAAGTCAGGGATGTGGACCTGAGGACCTGAGCTTTGGTCTGCTTGGGCTGTCAGAACAAAATACCACAGATAGATGCCTCAAGCAGCAGACATTTGTTTTTTCACAGTTTTGGAGGCTAAAAGTCTAAGATCAGGATGCCAGCATGGTCAGGTTCTGGCTTGCAGACATCCTCCTTCATGGCAGAAAGAGAAAGAGTGAGCACAGGAGAGACGTCTGGTATCTCTTCTTTTGAGGTCACTGATTTCATCATAAAGGCCCCAGCCTCATGACCTCATCTAACCCTGATTACCTCCCAAAGGCCCTATCTCTACATATTAAAACATTGGGAGTTAGTACTTCAGCATACATATTTGAAGGGTACACAAATATTCAGCTCACAAAAATGGGTATGATTTAGATAGGTAGGAAGAAAAGATAAGGGCAGTTATAGTCACACAGAATTTTAGAACAAGGGGGAAAGCTCAGAGCTTATCTCGTCCAGTGATTTTTGGACTGTCTTCTGCAAATGGTCAGGAGTTCTAAGGAGCCCCCTCTCACACCCTCAGGATCATGGTGAAAGGGAGTGGAGTGAGGGGCAATGAGAGCCCCAGTATATAAGAATCTGGATCTTGTTCTTGTTATCAATAAGAATGATTTATTTGTATCTGCTTTACTTATAAGATTTCACCCAAAGAAATGGTTTTGAGCCAAAGATAACAAGCAAATAAAGACTATAGAAAAAATGTATATAGAAAAAATGTCTGGAGACATTTTAGCAAAATAGGGAAATTTCACTTGTACATCAATTCTTCTTACCCAGTAACTCTTCTTTGATGCTTCCCTTTCACAAATTTTCTCTGTTCTGATCAATGGTCAGATATAGTGTTAAAAAGGTTGAAAAGGTAGGTGTAGAGACAAACATAGTAAGATTAAAAGTAAGAAGGTCAAAGAAATTTGCAGATAAGATAAAGAAGATAAAACAGGGCTCTTTCCACAATAGGAAGAATAATTCATAAAAGTGTTTTAGACCATAGACAATGAGGGGGGAAAAAATCCAAAAGGAGTTATTGGAATTCAGGATAGGGTACAGGAATGAAAAATGTATCTGATCAAAGAACTTGAAGAAAGTAAACTTTCTTTGCAGGATTAAAAATAAATAAATAAAAGTTGATTGATTTAGTTAAAAAATATTTTAAGTCAGCTCAGGCAAATAAGGTATACAAGAATGATTATAAACACTGCCTTAGATTGCTTTTAGGTAAAATAGACATGACAAAAACAGAGAAAGAAGAAGCAAAAACTTTTATCATCATATTAAAAAAAAAGTTATGCTGTGATATTCTTAGTGGAGAGAGGAAAAGAGTTCAAGTAAAATAACATGACACTTCCCCCCAATTCCCCACAGAATAAATGATTCTCTTCTTGCCATCATGTTCCAAGTGAGGCTGTCCCCAGGCCAATTTTTCCAAAATGGGTCACCATTATATATACCTGACCTAAATTAATATCATCCCTGAAGGATTTTCCAGTTTGATGTTTAACTCTGTGGTGTTCCTCTTAAAGAGAGAACATAGTGGTAGAAAGAAATCTAGGGACAGTTCTCACCAGAGGCAATACTCTTTCCAAACAATATTTTCAAATAACTCCTGAACAGAAGGTGGACTGATTACAAGTTACTTGGATTGAAATCCTACCAAATAGCAATCCACATTCCAATAGAACATTTCCTCTTGTCACCAGGATTGCACACATGCACATATAAACACATAATCTCCCAAGGTAACATTTAAGGTGAAGGCAGAGAATCATCTTACTTGTAAAGTTTTAGCTATAATAGCCTCACAAATAATATTCTTCTGAGTATTGAATGAAGTGTTTCAGAGAAGGGAACCCAAAATATAAAGAAGAGCAATGGAGGTGAGGAAGCCAGCCTGCAGGATGGTCCCTCAATGAGTAGTCCCTCCTGATACTCACATCCCAGTGTAGTCACCTCCCACATTGAATTAGGATTTGTTTTTGTGACTAATAGAATACATCAGAAGTGACAGCATGTGACTTCTGAGACTAGGACCTAATAGACATTGTGGTTTCTGTCTTTCTTGGATCATTTACTCTGGGAGAAGCCAGAGACAACGAGTGTCATGAGGACACTCAAGCAGCACTGTGGAGAGACTCACGTGGTGAGGAACCAAAGTCTCAGTTAACAGCCATATGAGTGACCTTGGAAGAGCATTCCTCCAGCCCCAGAAAAGTATTCAGATGATGACAACCCTGGACAACACCTTCCTCGTAATCTCATGAGGGACCACAAGCCAGAATATCTAGTTAAGCTGTTCCTCAACAGAAACTGGGGTAATAAATGTCTGTTGCTTTAAACCACTAAGATTTGGGAGGATTTGTTACACAGAAAAAGATATCTAATACAGAGGGGTTTCATGGCCAGATAAGGAAGACTCTCACTCTGTGTTAGGGATGTGACCAGGAGTGATATTAAAATAGTTTATATATTAAAATAGTTTAATATCACTCCTATATTTGGATTTGGAAAGTTGCCTATAAGCCAGAGTAACACTTACACTGAAATCTGACCAAAATAGCACACAATAAAGTATAGACAAATCTTACTTTAAGAATATCCAGGTAAATGTAAATTTGATATTAGAAAATAAGATATAGTAATATATTAAATGATCATAATCAATTAGGGTTACCTCCAAGAATGCAAGTATGTTTTAATTCATCCATTTATTACATATTTTTTTGAAAAATCAACTAATGAAATGTATTATATTATTATTACTAATAAAAAAGTGATTATCTGGATAAATATCAAAAGATAGTCAAAAACATTCAACATTCATTTCTGATAAAGTACATATACACGTAAAATTTAAGAATAGATAAAGAAGAATATTTGCTTATTTTGATAAAGATATTATTTTAAATAAATAATACACATGCTTAAATGTGGATAACTCTAGTGTTTATACATTGCATCAGCAAAAGGTAAATATGGTTGATATTGGGACTATACTATTATTTATACATTATCTATATCATAATATATACATTATCTAACATTTTTCTGAAAGTCCTAAAAAATTCAAATAAGACAGATATAAGTATTATAAGGTAATCATTATTTGAAATATAATTATACCTCAAAATCAAATAATCATAACTAACAACAGATGTTTATATAAAAGATAAATAATCAGCAAACATTTATGTATGTACCGGCATACCAGTAATAGTTCAGAAATTCCCAGAGATTTTGCAAAGTTACAACAATAGTTTTTATGCTACTGTAAATGAGATTTTTTTTTTAAGAGATGAGTCTTGCTATGTTGCCCAGGCTGGAGTGTCGTGGTGCAATCATAGCTCACTGTAATATCAAGCCTCAAGCGATTTTTCTGACATGGTCTCCTGAGTAGCGGGATTACAGGTGCAAGCCACTGTGCCCAGCTTGGGATCTTTTTTAGATTATATTTTTCTATGACTTTCATTTTAAAATCTTAATTTAAAAAATCAAGAACTTAAATAGGTGAGTCTGTGTATAGCATTTCTACTTGGAAAGATTTACTCATAAATTTCACTTTCCCCCAATTAATTTATGAATTTAACATGATTCTAATAAAAGTTCTGTGATGGTTAATCTTATCTGTCAACTTGACTGAGCTAAGGGATACCCAGATAACTAGTAAAATATTATTTCTAGCTGTGTCTTGAAGGGTGTTTGAGAAGAGATTAGCATTTGAATCACTGGACTAAGCAAAGAAGACAGGTCTCACCATCATGGCTGAGCACCATCCAATTCTTTGAGGGCCTGAATAAAACAAAAAGGCAGAGAAAGGACATTTGCTCTCTGTTTGAGTTGGGACATTAATTATCTCCTGCCCTTGGACATTGATGCTTCTGGTTCTCATTGATGCTTCTGGCCTTCAAACTTGAACTTAACTATACACTGGCTTTCATGTTCTCAAGCTTGCAGATGGCAGGTTGTGGGACTTCTTGGACTCAATAAACAAGTGAGCCAATTCCCATAATAAATCTCCTCCTCCTCCTCCTTCTTCTTCTCCCTCTCTCTCTCTCTCTCTCTCTCTCTCTCTCTCTCTCTCTCTCTCTCTCATTGGTTCTGTTTCTCTGGAGAATCCTAACACAAGTTATAACAGTTTTTATGCTTTCTCTCCCCCCTCTCCTTTGTTGGAGTAAATCTAAATTGATGCTAACATTCCTTTGGAAAAATAAATGCATGAGAAAATGAATGAGTTGGAAATCTGCCTCACAGATAACCAAACTCACTTTAAAGCTAATGTATGTAATTAAAACACTTCAGACTTGACATAAGTACAAAAAAGAAATCAATGAAACAGAATATAGAATTTAGATTAAAATACACATATATACAATCTGTCTTCTGTATAAAATATAAACATGAAATTTTAAAATAAATGGAATATTTCAATTTGTAGCAAAATGTCTCATATTTAAATATTTAGCATAGAAACTATGGAGGTCAACTTGGAAGGAAAAGTTAAATCTACTTGGGGGGAACTTACATTTGTACAGGATGAAAGACATAATATTCATATGTTCTTTTTCTTCTTATATTTAAAAATATAAGAAGAAAATGTCAAAGAGTTTTATACTTTTGTGGTGGAGAAGACTCTTGCAAGTCTGTCACAAGAGTGAAAGCAGTAAAGGAAGTGATTAACTTTGTGCTTTTACTTTCACAGAAGCCTAGAAAACTTTTAATCAAATCTCTCAATATGAGGGAATAATGAAAAAGTGTTATATTTTCAGCATATATTGCAAATAGTTAATATTTGTAATACATAAAGTTTTTGATATATCAGTTAGAAAACATAAACAAAAGAAAATGGGCAAAAACTAAACAATTAGCAGATAAAATGCAAAGGACCATTACTATCTGAAAGGATGACAACCAAAGAAATACAAAGTTTGAAAAGAAAGATTTATTTTAACCTATCAGAGTAATAGGAATGGTATTATTCAGCAATAAGGGTGTGGTAAAACAGAGACTCTCACGCTAATTAGTAGGAATATAACTTCTTTCAACATTTTTGGGGAGAAAATTTGCTCACAATTCAAAATTTTACTATATATGTGTTTGGGGCTAATATTTATAATTCCAGTGGTTTATTCTAATAAATTATAGGACAGGTATGAAGAGATATACTGTATTAAGGTTTTCATTGTAGTGTTGATCAGAATAAAAAATGAATGGAAATAATCTAATTTTGATCAATAGAGAATTAAGAAATAAGATGTGGGCTATCCTCATAGTTAAACACGTTTTTTTTTTGAGTTGGAGTTTCACTCTGTCACCCAGACTGGAGTGCAGTGGCCGCTCCCGGCCACTGCAGCCTCAACCTGCTGGGCTCCAGTGATCCTTCCGCCTCAGCCTTCCACGTAGCTGGAACTGCAGGCACACGCTACTACGCCCAGCTAATTTTTGATTTATTGTAGAGATGAGGCCTCGCCAAGTTGCCCAGGCAGGTCTCGAACCTGGGGGCTCAGGCAATTCACTCACCTTGACCTCCCAAAGCACTGGGATTACAGGCTGAGCCACCGAGCCCAGCCATTAAACACTTTTTAAAGGTGAGCTAGATCATGGAAAATGTCTTAATACCTTAACATAGAATAAAAATGAAAGTTAAAGAACAATATACATAGTGAAGTTTCATTTATGTTTTAAAAAATATATGTAAGCATAAAATATGGAAGAACATATGTCAGACTACTAATTTATCTGTTAGAGAGATTTAGCATTAGAAAATGACTTACTTTTTTGCTTAGGCTTGCTTTTCTATTGCTTTAAATTTTATAATTCGAATATAATAGATTTTCTAAAAAAAAGAAATGTTGGGAAAATTAAGCATTTGTCACAATATAGCCTTGGTTGTATATGTAAATATCTGGGCTTTTACTGAATTTGCTAATCTTATTCTGCACTGTGATATTTGCAAGAACCCAGTAGAGACTGTATCATTAAGAGTGAAAATGGCAAAGGTCAGCCCCATTATCGGAATTTCACATGTTATCTATATCATCAACCACAGAGTCACCCTCCAGCTGCATCACATCCTGTGTTCTGAAGAATCTGCATGCAATGAGACCACGAAGCACAACCATAAACAACCAGCCTTATCTAAGCAGTGTAAAGTATGAACATGTCACTGAACATCCACTGAGGAGTCTCTGAAATAGAACACCAGCATTGGAAGGAAAAAGGCACCATTCCCTTCATCAATGGTCCACACACTGCTGTGGGCATGCTAGGCTCAGTGCCAGAAGCTACAGAGACAAGTCAGCTGGCCAGAATTCAACACCGGGGCCAGCAATCTACATACTAATTTGAGGTCCCATCACCAAAAGTCACTCAGTGATAACCACAAAACCAACCGCCCAGCAAGAGGATACCCTGCCTTTCCTCTGTCTTATTTCACGTCCCATCTAGAGCCACAGTTGTACCCATCAGTGGAAAGTGATGTAAGTTCTCAGTTCAGAACCAGGTCCTAGCAGGCTCACTGCAGGTGGGGACACGTAGTGGGGCCAGGAGCAGAGGTTTCGTAGAGAAGTGTTATTGGGTCAGTTCCTCTTATCAGTTCCCAGTGCTATTGTAAGAGGGGATGCAGCTGGGCTCAGACTGAAAAGACATGTGACTACAACCCATCCCAGGATGCAGAAAGAGAACTGAGATAGAACATGTGAGAGGTGCCTTACCCAGTCTTCTCTATGTCCATGGGAACCTAACTTCTTGAAGAAGAGTGGGAAGTTGCATTCAACCAGCAACCACCACTCATCTCAGCCTAATGACAAAGTGTTATATTTTCAGCATATATTACAGAGTTAATATTTGTAATAGCCGGGCTCGGTGGCTCAGCCTGTAATCCCGCGCCTTTGGGAGGCTGAGGTGAGTGGATTGCCTGAGCCTACGGGTTCGAGACCCGCCTAGGTGGCGAGACCTCATCTCTACAATAAATAAAAAA
Organism: Carlito syrichta; assembly: GCF_000164805.1. NCBI lineage: Eukaryota > Metazoa > Chordata > Mammalia > Primates > Tarsiidae > Carlito > Carlito syrichta. The sequence continues at coordinate 51,053 of NW_007254361.1, read as the reverse complement.
ATCAGCTGGGCATGGTAGCGTATGCCTGTAATTTTGGCTACTTGGAAGGCTGAGGCGGAAGGATCGCCGGAGTCCAGCAGGTCGAGGCAGAGGTGGCCGGGAGCGGCCACTGCACTCCAGTCTGGGCGACAGAGTGAGACTCCAACTCAAAAAAATAAAAAAATAAAAAAAAATTTGTAATACATAAAGTTTTTTTAATATACCAGTTAGAAAACATAAACAAAAGAAAATGGGCAAAAATTAAACAATTAGCAGATAAAATGCAAAGGACTATTTTTATCTGAAAGGATGGCAACCAAAGAAATACAAGGTCTGAAAAGCCAGATTTCTGCTTTTTCTCAGCCCTTCTGCCTCTTAGTTGAGAAATGAGTGTCCAAGAGATAAGTGTCACATTCCTGCTGACTTTTTCCAAATGTTATGCTGCCATTGCCAAACCTTGTTCATTACAACCTGTTCAGGCAAGGTGGCCCAGAATAGAAGCCCACTGACTCAGGATAGTGAACCTGAGCTGCCCTAAGATTGAACCCCTAAAATCTCAGTGACTTAAGAGAGCATTCATTTATTTCCTGCCCACATGAAGCCTCATATGGGTTGGGAGGTCTTCCTCTGTCTTGTAGCTTTGCTGTAAGTTTCCCCTGGTCTCCAAGGACTCTGCTGCAGGGCACACAAAGGATGGAGGAGGAACATCAATCTGAACTCCCTGGTCTGAAGGATGCACATACATACACCACTGCCTTTCACAGTCCAGTGGCAGAATGGTCACATGATTTTAACTTAAACATAAAGGAAGCCAGGAAATGCTAGAGAAACACATGGAATAATCACTGTGGCATCCTCTTAATACTAAAAATGTTTCATGAAACTTTAAAATAGAGGAGCAGAACCGTAGAAAGACCTTGAGTAGCAGTCCCAGGACTGCAGGGCCACTTCTGTCACTGATCAGCTGGGGAAACCTTCTGCTCCTCCACACTTCAGTGACTTCATCTGTAGATGACAAAGTGGGGTTGCGTGCCCCACCATGTTCTTTCCAGGCCAAAAAGACACAACTCTATGAGCCTGTGGCTTGTGAAGACAGAAAAGAGATGATATCTCAGAATTTCATCAAGGACTCTACACCCTAATGGAGAAAGCCACAGTGGCTTCTGCCCTTCTTCTAGGGCCTGCCTCTCATGGTATCACTTAGAGAGCTTTCAATTCTTGGGCTCAGTCTTCACCAAGCTCACATGCTTAGAAACTCATCAGAAAACCATTAATGACCTCAAGAGCAGCCACAAGTCTCTCCTCATATGAAAAGGGGTGTAGGTACAGAGGGATCCTCCTTATTTCCTTGTTCTTACACACATGCATATGTCCTCTCTCAATTGACAAACACAGAGTAACTGCTACAAGCAAAATGCTGTCTTTTCAGAGTATTTTGATTTTTAGGCACTAACATAAGGATGTACTCTCTGTCTTTTAAGGTTCCTTCCAACTTGAACAGTTATACCTCTCTTGAGAGTTTGTAGAAGGCATTGATTAAGAGCCTGGCCTTTGGAGCCAGATGGCTCATACTCAAACTGCAGCTCCAGAACTGTCAAAGCTTGGGTTCCTGGGGAGCAGATTCTGAGTCGCAGTTTAGAGGACCGGAGATTTATTAGGACATGCTCCTGGAATCAACTGCTATGGAAAGAAAAGAAGAGAAGCGGGATTGGACAGAAGGAGAAGTTGAACTTCAATGCAGTCTCAACAAAGGCCTGAGCCAGCCCCTGGGGACTCAAGCAAATTGTCAGAATTATTCTGAGATGGGATGAGCGGGCTGAGTCTTTGTACCCTTGTGTCAATCATTGAATGTGGGTTGCTCTAGAAAGTGAGCATGGTCCTAGGCTCGGTGGCTGCCTTCAAAGCCATTTCCAAAGAGAGGGGACAGTCGTGGTCTGCCTGCCAGACACACTCCCAGAAGGAATAAATCCTTCATTCTGGAAAGGGCATCTATAAACTTACTGGTTATGTGACCTTGAACAAGCTACTTGGCTTCTTTATCTAAATTTCACTAATGAGAAAACTGAGATACTAGGAAGCAGCCTCTATTTCATAGAATGTTTAAGATAATTAAATGAGTTAAGACACATAAAATGTTTATTGAGTACTTACTAAATGCCTGGCACTCTTGTAAGTGTAGGTTAGTATTTGCCTTTCATAAGCTCCACAGAAAAGGAATGTCCACATTGGAAATTACTTGGGATTGCATAATCTGTGGGAGACAGAAAAGGGGGAGATGCCCCCCTCAGATACTTATCTATGGCCCAGTTTATTGTTAATTCCTCAGAGGCCCCAATTTCCAGCCAAAATACCTAGCCTGAAGGACTTTACATCAGTCCACATTTATTTCCAATGTTACAACTATAAAAAGCCCTGTGAAGAAACCACTGTAATTTTACCTAAAATGTCCTCCTGAAAGTGACTAACTCTGATATTTCTCCAATATAATGAGGAAAATGTTCTGTCTTTTATAAGGAAAGGCATGTAAGAGCCCTGTCCTCTCAAATTAACCCACACATTCTCTGTATTCTTCAAGGCACTGGAGAATGTATGTAAGATCTACGGGAAAAATCACCAGCCACTCTACCTGCAGGGCTAGAAGGTGCATTGCTCAGGGAGGGTCATATTCCAAGTGTAGATCTACCAGGAAGGGACTCAGTGAGTATCTGCACTTAGTAGGAGCCAATTGCTTAGAATTAAATAATGATTCATGAAGAAAGTCTAAGGCTACAGAATATCGGGTCTATAGGAAACAAAAGGCAAAAGTATGTTGGGATGAGTATTCTAATCTTCCTAATTAAAGTAAGATTGATTTTTGAGTCAGAGTCTCACTCTGACACCCAAGTTGGAGTTCAGTGGCATGATCACGGCTCACCACAGTCCTGACCTCCTGGACTCAGGCGATATTTTCACCTCGGCCTCCTGAGCAGCTGGGTCTAAAGGCAAGCACCACCATGCTCCCTTACTTTAAAAAAAATTTTTTTTTGGCAGAGACAAGGTCTAATTATGTGGCCCAGGCTGGTCTTGAACTCCTGACCTCAAGCAATCTCCCACTTCAGTCTCCCAAAGTTCTGGGATTGCCATCATGAGCCACTGCACCCAATGATCAGAAAGTTAATGGGAATGTTCCTTCTGAGAGCTCAGAATACATCCTCCACATCTTCCTCAGAACTCTGTAAGATAGTCTCCCCTGTTTTCTCTTTAAAATGGGGACAGCAATGCCTGAATCTAATTGTTTTGCTCTTAGGAAACCAGGGTTCTGGTCTTGTTCTGGACTCAACTTATAGCTGCCTGGATCTGAGACTATGTTGTCACTCTAAAATGTCACCAAATTTTTCTACTCCATAAACTAGTTTTCCATTGGAGCAGGTCAGATGGAAATTTATCCTACAGGGACACTTCAAATTTTCTTTTTTTCTAACCTATAAACCTTGTTTTTCCCCTGCTCTGGCCCAACCACTGTCTTCCCCTCTCTTCCCCCAAATCATTCCTCTCTCACCCGCTCCTTGATTAGTTGAAAATGTTGGTTCCAACTCCCTGCATGTTTCAGTAGAAGCAGAACAGTTGTTTTCAATTACATTCCAAAGCATAGGAGGGAATTTCTGAAAGCAGCTTCCTAGTTTTCAATTGACCGTGGCAATAACAGCCTCAGAGAAGAAAACTCTTTCCAGGAAGAACAGAAACCTCACTTACTCAGAAAGCAATATGAGGCTTCTTTTTCCGTTGTATGCACACAAAAAGTTATTGGGGGCTTTCCTGTGCTCATTAAGAAGTTGCTCAGCAAAGCCCTCTATCTAGAAATAGGGCCATCAGGGGTCAGGATGGAGGGGCCACAAGATAGACTTCTGGCTTTCAGAGCTGAGAGGAAACCCAAGAAAAGCAGGAGAAAAGATTCCCGTCTTTCACTACTATAGAGTGTAACTGCAGGCCAAAATGGGTTCCTCACAAAACTCTCAGCTGTTCATTCATCTGTAACATAAAAAGAACCTCGGGGCAGCCTAGAGAAGGAGAAAAATGAGAAGGCGGCAGTGTGATGAGGTGGAAAAAGCCTGGCATTTCAAGTCAGGAAAGTGGGCTTCTGTCTGCCTTGTGCTAGACACCTCCCATGAGAACCTCCAGATATACTGCCCACCTCCGCCTTGCTGTCTGTTCTGGGAAGCTGCACTCTGTGGGCTAAGTCAAGAGTAAGCTGGCCCTGTGGCTCCTGGTTGGGTTCAGCCTATGGAAGCAACAAGCAGGAGATCAGAAGGAAGGAGGATGAGATGTGGGTATTTGTTCCTCCCAACTCCCTCCCTCCCATTAAGGAGGGAGTATATTTGAGACACACTATGTTCGAGACCACTTCAAATCTCCATACATTCGGGATTAAAATCAAGGTGGAATATCCTGAGATTGTCACAAAAGCACTGAAAAGCCTGCTTCCATTTTCAATATCCTATTTTTGTCAAGCAGGGTTTTCTGCAGTGATGGCAACCAAAATGAGAATTCGGAGTAGACTGGACATAAACAACACACTTGGGGTGTCACTGTCTCCCATCACCCCCAGATAGGACTGTCTAGCTGCAGAAAAACAAACTCAGGGCTTGATTCTGCATTATGATGAGTTGTATAATTATTTCATTATATATTAATGTAATAATAATAGAAATAAAATGCACAGTAAATGTAATGTGCTTGAATCATCCTGAAACCATCTGCCTCTGTCTACTGAAGGTCACCGCTGCCATCAAGTAGCCACACAGTCACCCTCTCCAAGTTCCAGGAACCAGTCGTTCCTTTTGTCCTTTCTGACTGAGGATTAGTAGTGGCTCCTTGCTGTTGCTTGCACCAGCATTTGGGATTGTGTTTTTCGGGATTATGATAGCCACCGCAGTGGAAAGAAATGTTGGTGGAAATCCGAACAGAATGTGCATTTTAGATAGTAGTGTTGTACTAATGGTAGGTCTTATCTTTGATAACTGTACCATGATTATAAGGTGTTAACACTGGAGGAAGCTGACTGAGGATCTGTGGGAACTCTCTGTATTATCTTTGTACTTTTCTTTGTAAATCTAAAATTTATTTTGAAAAGATCCCTGAGAAGTTCAGTGAATCTCTAGGAGCACTAGAGAACCAGTCTTGGTGGCTACAAAGCCAGGAACTGTTGTCAAATTCACACCACAGAACTGGTTCGACAAAGATTCCCTGGCTATCCCTGGGCACAGACATTGCAAACTTCGCTGCCACCACCAACACTGGGCACTGTTCTCTGTCATTGTTGCCTCTGGAAACTGGAAGTAGTTTCTGCTCCTGCCACCTCTCATCAGAACATATTGTGAACAGCTCCTGCTTCTTTCTGTGTTGGTTTCTGATTTAGGCAACATGTTTACACATTAGTTTTAGGGAGGATTGAACAGGGGCACATGGTATTTCAGTTTCTATCCCCGGATGTGGATAAAGAAGGATATTTCTCATAAAGAAGGATATTTCTCAGATATAGGAAGGTGGTCCCAGTGCTCAGTGACCAAAAAGGACAAATATTCACTACGGTAGTCAAGATCGCATCTTAACTGGAGTGGTCAGACAAGGCCCTTCAGAGAAAGTTGAAGGTAGATTGGGCATTATTTCAGTGAAATCATATTTGAAAGGAAACTCAGCAGCGTCTGGTGCTCAGCCCTGTGGGAGAGTTATGATTCTGATAAACAGAAATGCACCACTCTCGTGTGAACATCATGCTGAACAAGCAGGACAGAGAAGAGAATATGCAGGAAACAACTGAATTGTGTCTTCCATGACACTTTCTGTTAGCTGCATGGAGTTATGTCTTCTGTTTTCAGTCAGAGACAGGGAAAGCCCTCAAGAATTTTCTGGTCACTCTTGGGTAATACATGCAGTTCTAGGGTCACTTCAAGTCATAAGTCACAACTTCAGATTAGCATCAAAACGTCCAGACTCAAAATTTCAAATTTGCTTTTAAGTTGAGGCTTCTCTTTTTCCTGTAATTTGGCTCTGAGGTCAGAAAAGGAAATGATCTCTCTTCCCTCATATATGTTCTTCTTCCTTTGGCTAATCACTGTTTCAACCTCTTAAGGGATCAAGCCCAGTAAGGTGAGGTCAAGTGAGCCAAAGTTTCTACTTGACTAGTATTGCTGTAAGGTTCAGAATTTGTGGTTTCTGATTTTGCACATTTTTTTAAATTTTATTTTATTTTTTAGATACAAAGTCTCACCTTGTCACCCAGCCTGGAGTACAGTGACACAATCATAGCTCATTGCAGCCTCGACCTCCTTAACTCAAGCAATCCTCCCTCCTTAGCTCCCCGAGTAGCTGGGACTACAGCCGTGTGCTGCCACATCTGTCTTTTTTTTTTCTTGAGTTGGGGTCTCCATCTGTTGCCCAGGTTGGAGTGCAGTGACACAATCATGGTTCACCACAGTCTCAACCTCCTGGGCTCAGGCAATGCCTCAGCCTCCCAAGTAGCTGGGACTACAGATGCAAGTCACCACCTGGCTACTTTTTCTATATTTTGTTGCCTTGACTGGTCTCAAACTCCTGGCCTCAAGCAATCCTTCCACCTCAACTTTCCAAAGTGCTGGGATTTCAGGCATGAGGCACCGTGTTCAACTTGGTTTTGTAGATGTTTGAAATTGACTTTTTTTTTTTAGTTGGAGTCTCACTCTGTTGCCCAGGCTGGAGTGCAGCGGCACACTCACAGCCCCCCAGCATCGACCTGCTGGGCTCCAGCAATCCTTCTGCCTCAGCCTTCCAAGTATCCAGAACTACAGGCATGCACTACCACACCCGGCTAATTTTTTATTTATTGTAGAGACAAGATCTTACCAAGTTGCCTGGGCTGGTCTTGAACCTGTGGGCTCAGGCAATCCACTCACCTCGGCCTCCCAAAATGCTGGGATTACAGGCTGAGTCACCAAGACCGGCCTTAAGTTGACTTTCTTATAAGCTTAGTTCTTAGTTCATAATTCCTTAGAGATTTTGGAGATGTCTCATTGCAATTCCATTGGCAGAGCAAGTGCAACTCTTCTCTGGCTGGTCACTTCTTCTGTACTCATTTCCTAGAAATCCAGCAGTCCCCTGGGTCCCTCTGCTTAGGTCTTAGGTCTCTATCTTTCACTAGATAGACTTGAGTCATCTTAGGTTCTGTCTTGAATAGGACCTAAGATGACTCAAGCCAGCTTGCTCTCTGGATTCATATCTGGTCTAATTTATGTATTCACTCATTGGCCTGACAGATCCTGGTTTAATATCCCAAATCAATTAATGTAATATACCATACCAGCAGAATAAAGAACCAAAAATACACGATTATTTAAATAGATGCAGAACAAAGTATTTGACAAAACTCAACACCCCTTCATGATAAAAACACTCAACAAATCAGAAATGGAAAGGGACTTCCTTAATCTGATAAAGGGCATTTATGAAAAGCCTATAACTGGTAATAGACTAGATGGAAGGCAAGGAAAAGCTCTGTCCTAAGACAAAGAACAAGACAAGGAGGTCCACTCTCACTGTCTCTATTCAACATTGTACTCGTGGTTCCAGCAAGGGTAATTGGACAAGAAAATGAAATGAAAGACACCCAGATTAAAAAAGAAAAAGTGAAAGTATTTTTATTTGCAGAGGACATTATCTTGTATACACAAAATCCTAAGGAATCCACTATAAACAATTGAAATGAATAAAACTTTTCAACAAAGTCGTAGGCTACAAGATTGGTATTGACTGAGTATCCCTTATCCCAGCATTCCCCAATCTTTTGGGCATCAGGAACCTGTTTGGTGGAAGACAATTTTTCCACAGACCAGGGAGGAGGAGAGATGATTTAGGGATGATTCAAGTGTCTTACATTTATTATGCATTTTATTTCTATTATTATTACATTGCAATATATGATGAAATAATTATACAACTCACCAAAATGCAGAATCAAGCCCTGAGCTTGTTTTCCTGCAACTAATCGGTCGCATCTGACGGTGATGGGAGACAGTGACACCTGAAGTGTGTTGTTTGCGTCCAGTCTACGCTGTAATCTTGTTTTGGTTGCTGTCACTGCAGAAAACCCTGCTTCACAAAGATAGGATGTTAGAAATGGAAGCAGGTTTTTCTGTGATTTTGTGGCATTTCCAGGGTACTCCACCTTGACTTTAATCAAGAATGTATGGAGATTTGAAGTTGTCTAGAACATACTTTTAAGACCACTGTCCTTGGCGATCTCAAGCAGTTGATCCTCTCCTAGCACAGACAAAGTCGATTCAACTGGCTTATTTGCAAATGGGCTGTGGATTCATTCCTTTTCAGTTTTGGAGTCTTTTGTGGTTAGGAAGTAACACTCAAACTCTTTTGAAAGTTGAGATAGGTGATTGTGCACCAGCTAGGAGAACAAAGACCTTGGCTCAGTCTCTTTCAAAATCTCTGTTATGTTTGAAATATGTCAAAAATTCCAATGTTCACTCATTGCCCCCATAATTCCAGTTGGGTTTTGAATGTGGCTACTTTATCTGCTGACTTGAACACAGCTGTTCTTCTCCCCTGAAGTAACAGATTGAGTTTGTTGAGTAGGCTGAATATGTCACACAAGTAAGCAAGTTTTGCGACACTTTCTGTGTCACTGAAATGTGCTGCCAGTGGTGACTGTTTTCCTAAAAGAAATCTCTGGAGTGGCTCTCATAACTCAAAAACGCTGTTCAGTGATCTACCTTTAGAAAGTCATCTCACTTCTGTGTGTAAGAGAAAACATGTGCTCTACACGGACAAATATGGGTTAAGAGCATTTATTAATGTGTTTAATAATTTTAATCACATCCTTCAAAATGTTAAGTCCAGGTGACATTTTTTGGTCAGCCAGCATTTCTCTATGGATAACACAGTGCGTAGACTCACATTCAGAAGTGATCCCTTTGACCCGAGTAGTGAAACCAGAAAGCCATCCAGTCATAGCAGTTGCTCTGTCTGTGCATACACTAACACAAAATGAGCTATTCAACTCTCCTGATATGTAGTCATTCAAGGACTTGAATAGCTCTGTAGCTGTGGTTTTGCTTGGCAGCAAAAGTGCAAATAACATATCCTCATGCACATCCTCCTGAAAAATATATCACACTAAAACAAGTATCATTACCTTGTTGTCAACATTGGTAGACTTGCCATCCTGAATTGTGTACCATGACCCATTAATCCTCTCTAACAATTGCACCTCAATAGCTCCTGCTATTTCATGAATTCTTCTAGTTAAGGTGCTAGCCGAAAGAGGAACAGCACATGACACCTTTTGAACTGCAGCCTTTCCTAAAAGTTCACAATGAATGTCCTTAGCAGCAGGCAGGAAGAATCAACTGTTCACCAATAGTAAAGAGCTTTGTAGCTTTAGCAATGTGGTTAGCCACTAAGAGCAATGCCCTCCGTGCAGACACATTTGATGAAGTAGTGGTCTTAAATAACTGCTTCTGTTCTTCGTGTTCACATTTTTTCTTCTTTTGAAAAACTCCAAAGGCTTGTCTTTTCATGCAGGGTGCTTGGTCTCCATGTGGCAAAGTAGTTTTGAAGGTTTCGTGGCTTCTCTGGATAACCAGTCGCCACATATTATACAAAGCGGGCTTGGAGAATGTGAATCACCTGTTGCAATGAACCCGAATTTAAGTAGAACTCTTGGTATTATCTTTTAAATGCAGCTTTCTTTTTGTTGGCAGTCTTAGAGTATTCTGCTCTCTCATCATTGGGTCTTTCCCTATTTTCAAAGAAGTTCTCTAGTGACATTAGATTTTTTTACTCATTTTGGCTAGAATTAGCTTGTGAGCTGTGACTGAGATAAGTGTTCAGTGTGGGAAAGAGATGCAGAAGGAAGTGGAAAATAAAATAGTAGGTGAGCCATGTGCAGAATAAAATAAGTGTTGAATTCTGACTTAAAGCCTGCCACCAGATGCAGCTGTACAATTGAAGCATATCAACTCACTTGCCACTCACTGATAGGGTTTTGATATGAATCTTCAAGCAATGGATTTATTATGGTCTCTGTGCAGTCAAACCTCACTGCTAATGTTAATCTGTATTTGCAGCCACTTCCCAGCACTAGCATCATTGCCTCAGCTCCATCTCAAATCATCAGGCATTAGATTCTCATAAGGAATGCGCAACCTAGATCCCTCCCATGCAGCTCACAGAAGGGTTTGCACTCCTATGAGAATCTAATGCCATTGTTGATCTGACAAGACGTGAGCGATGGGGAGTGGCTGTAAATACTGCTGAAGCTACACCTGTTCTCCAGCCATTCATCTCCTGCTGTGCAGCCTAGTTCCTAACAAGTCACAGACCAGGTCCATGGCCTGGGAGTTGGGGACCCCTGATCCTGAAATGCTTGGGATCAGAAGTGTTTCAGATTATGGAATATTTGCATATACATACCAGTTGAATATTCCTAATTCAAAATTCCAAAATGCTCCGAAGAACATTTTTTTTTGAGCTTGACCTTTGAGTATTATGGTAGGATTTTTTAAAATTATATTTTGAAACATTTTTGGACTAGGAAAGCTCAACTTGTACAAAAATCAGTTGCATTTCTGTACACTAGAAATAAACAAACTAAAATTAAGTTAAGAAAATAATTCCATTTCCAACAGTATAAAAAAAGAGTAAAATACTTAGAAATAAAGTTAACTATGAAAGTGTAAGATTTGTACATTGAAAATGACAAAACATTGTTGAAAGGCCTAAATAAATGGAAAGATATTCCATGTTCTAGTGTGAGAAGACTTAATATTAAGATGCAATAGTCCCTACATTTAGTTACAGATTCAATGCAATCCCAAACAAAACCTCAGCTGCTTTCTATGCAGAAATTGACAAGCTGATTCTAAAGTTCATGTGGAAATTAAAGAAACTCATAAGAGCCAAATAATCAAGACAGGATGGTGCTGGCCTAAGGATAGACATATAGATCAATGGAATATATTTAAGGGTACAGAAATAATCCCTCACACTTATGATCAATTCCTTTTTGGGGCAAGACAATTAAATAGGAAAAGAACAGTTATTTCAACAAATGGTACTGGGACAACTAATATCCATGTGCAATACATGTAATTGTACCATTCCTCACATTATATATACCATATATAAGAATTAACTCAAAATGGGTCAAAGGCCTGACTCATAGAGCTAAAATTATAAATACTTAGAAGCAAGCATTGATATACAAGGTCTGACAATTAAGTTCATGAACTTGCCACCATACACTTATCTTAGCAGCAAACAACTCAGTAAAGTTTCATAACCTTGATATATCAGTGTCTTAAGGTGTGTTCATGTTGACATATGGCAGTGTCTTGCTGAGTGGTGTTCATTATTGTTGTCACAGTTTTTGTGTGCCATCGAGAAAATGTCAGAACTTGAATTAGAACAACAAACAAACATTAAATTTCTTATTAAACATGGGAAGAGTGGACATGAAATCAGGGGCATGTTAGTCCAAGTTTATGGGGAAAATTCCATGAAGACAACAGCAGTGTACAAATGGATTAAACATTTTTCTGAGGGGAGAGAAAGTGTCACTGATGAAGAAAGGTCAGGACAGCCAGTTACAAGCAGAACTGATAAAAACATTGCAAAAATTCATCAAATTGTGTGTCAAAATTGTCAACTGATTGTGAGAAGCTTAGCAGACCAAATAGACATCGATAGAGAAACAGGAAAATCTTCACTGAAAATCTTTCACTGAGAGGTGTGTGCAAAAATGGTCCCAAGGCAACCCACATAATGGGAAAAAAATATTTGCCAACTGTATATCTGACAAAAGCCTAACATCTAGGATCTACAAGGAACTCAAATGTGCCGAAAGGAAAAAAACAAGCAGCTCCATTAAATAGTGGGCAAAAGACATGAATAGACACTTCTTAAAAGAAGATACATGGGCAGCCAACAGACACAGGAAAAAGTATGTCATTCAGCCCCACATTGAGATACCACCTAACCTCAGTAAGAATGGCCATCATTAATAAAACAAACAACATGAGAAGCCAGTGAAGATAAGGAGAAAAAGGAACGCTTCTACACTGCTGGTGGGAATGCAAACTAGTGCAACCTCTCTGGAAAAAAGTGTGGTAATTTCTGAAAGAACTAGAAATTGATCTTCCATGAGACCCAGCAATCCCCCTACTGGGAATATACCTGGAGGAACTCACTCAAATCATTCTACCAAAAAGATACCTGCACATGCAGGTTTATTGCAGCACTATTCACAATAGCAAAAACATGGAACCAACTGTGCTGCCCATTGAAACTGGACTGGATTAAAAAAAAATGTAGGGATGGGGAGGTGGGATTGACAGTAGTCAAAATCTGCCTGGGGAGGGCATACCTCATCAACAAGGGCACCTGCACAATGAATATCTGTATACCTAACCCTGAATTGTATCCCACAATTAAAAAATAAATAAAATATTTTTTAAATGTAGTACACATACACCATGGAATATTTTGCAGTCATAAAGAAGGACAAAGCTGGAATTCACAGCAAATTGGATGGATATAGAATCTATTATACTCAGTGATCTATAACAGAAACAAAGAACAGAGTACCACATGTTCTCTCTCATAAGCAGACCCTGAACAATTACCATAATACTTTAAGAAAGGGATTTGGCAGAAGCAGGACACTACCAGGGTTAGGGTGGCGGGGGGACACAACATCAGTAAGGGTACCTGACCTCACACCAGACAAAGAGGGGATCAAAGGGAAGTCCACACTTCACCTGTATGATGACCACTTGTATACCTAATCCTGAATTGTACCCCACATCTTTAAAATTTTTTTAAAATGTCCCGAAGGAGCTCTTGCATCACGACAATGCAACAGCTCACACAGCACTGTCTATGAGGGAGTTTTTAGCCAGTAAACAAATAACTATTGGAACACCCTTCCTACTCACCCGATTTGGCCCCCAATGACTTTTTTCTTTACCCAAAGATAAAGGAAATATTGAAAAGGAGTTATTTTGATGGCATTCAGGACATCTAGAGTAATATGACAACAGCTCTGATGGTCATTCCAGAAAAAAGGTTCCAAAATTGTTTTGACAGATGGACTAGGTTGTGGTATTGGTGCATAACTTTCCAAGGAGACTACTTTGAAGATGACTGTAGTTATATTCAGCAATGAGGTATGCTTTCTAGGATAAGTTTGCGAACTTAATTATCAGACCTCACAAGTCTTTTTTTTTTGAGTTGGAGTCTCACTCTGTCACCCAGACTGGAGTGCAGTGGCCACTCCCGGCCACCACAGCCTCGACCTGCTGGGCTCTGGCGATCCTTCTACCTCAGCGTTCCAAGTAGCTGAAACTACAGGCGAGCGCTACCATGGCTGGCTAATTTTTTGATTTATTGTAGAGATGAGGTCTCGCCAGTTTGCCCAGGTGGGTCTCGAACCCGTGGGCTCAGGCAATCCACTCACCTCGGCCTCCCAAAGCACGGGATTACAGGCTGAGCCACCGAGCCCGGCCAAGACCTCACAAATCTTAATAAGTTTGGAATAGGAAGACAAAATCCAACAACTCTTCTTAATAAAAGTCCTTGAACACCTAGGCATAGAAGGTTGATTCCTCAAACCAATGAGAGTCATTGATGACAAACCTGCAGCCAATATTTTGCTTAATGAGCAAAAGTTGAAAGCATTTCCCTTAAGAACTGGAAGAAGACAAGGATGACCACTCTCACCGCTCCTATTCGACTTGATACTAGAAATTCTAGCCAGAGTAATCAAGCAAGAGAAGAAACTCAGGGGTAATCAAATAGGATAACTTATATCTCTTTTTGCAAATGATATGATTCTATACTTCGAAAGAGAGTCTGTCAAAAACCTACTTGCACTGGTAAACAACTTTGGTAAAGTCTTGGGTTATAAAATCAACAGGCAAAAGATAGTTTCATTTCTATACACCAAAAGCAAGCAAGCTGAGAACCAAATAAAAATCACGATCCTATTCACAATAGCCACACACACACGAAAAAATGAAATACCTTGGCATCCTCCTAACCAGAGAAGTGAAAGACCTTTACAATGCAAACTACAAAATGCTGCTTAAGGAAATCAAGGATAATACAAACAAATGGAAAAACATTCCCTACTCATGAACTGGAAGAATGAATATTGTTAAGATGGCCACCCTACCCAAAGCAATCTACAGATTCAATGTAATATCCATCAAATTGTCAATATCATTCTTCAGAACAGACTTAAAAATAACAATACAGAAATTAATATGTAAAGCAAAAAGAGCACAAATAGCCAAAGCTATCCTCAGCAAAAGGAACAAAGCTGGAGGTGTCACACTTCCCAGACTTTAAACTGTACCACAAGGCTACAGTAATTAAGACAGTTTGGAATTGATACAGGAATAGGCACAAAGACCAATGAAACAGGATAGAGATTCCAGAAATAAAAACACAATCCCTCAGCCAACTCATCTTTGACAAAGTTATTAATAACAATTGTTGGGATTAGAAAACCATATTTAGCAAGTAGGGCTAAGAAAACCGGCTAGCCACATGCAAAAGAATGAAACTGGACCCCCTATCTACCAACACATACAAAAATCAACGCAAAATGGATAAAGGACTTAAATGTAAAACCTCAAACTATAAGAATCTTAGAAGAAAACTTTGGGAACACCCTCCTGAACATCAGTGTAGGCAATGAATTCATGGTTAAGTCCTCAAAAGCAAATGCAACAAAAGCTAAGATAGACAGGTGGGACCTTGTCAAACTGAAAAGGTATTGCACAGCAAAAGAAACCATCAAAAAAAAAAATGTGGTCAAAGGACATGAACAGACACTTCTCAAAGGATGACATACAAGCAGCCAACAGACACTTCAGAAAATGCTCAGCCTTACTAATCATCAGAGAAATTCAAATCAAAACTATAATGAGATACCACCTAACTCCAGTAAGGATGGCTATCATCAAGTCAAAAAACGACAGGTGCCGGCATTGCTGCGGAGAAAAAAGTACTGCTACACTGTTAATGGGAATTAAACTAGTCCTAGTTTAATGGAAAACAGTGTGGCAATTTCTCAAAGAACTAAAAATGGAGCTTCCATTCAATCCAGAAATCCCTTTCCTGGGAATATACTCAGAGGAATATAAATTGCTCTACAAAAAGACAGTTGCACATGCACGTTTACTACCGCACTATTTGCAAAACAAAAACATAGAACCAACCCAGATGCCCAGATGTGAAAGTAGACTAGATAAAGAAAATGTGGTACATACACATGATGAGATATTATGTAACCATAAAGAAGAACAAAATCAAGGCCTTCGCAGCAACTTGGATGCAGCTGGAGACCATCATACTAAGTGAACTGTCACAGAAATAAAGAACTGAATACCATATGTTCTCACTAATAAGCAGGCCCTGATACTAGTCACATTTACCCAAGGGTGGAATCGACAGTCGGGAGGCATGGCTAGAGAAAGGAGAGAAGCAGCAGGGAGGGGGGATCGTGGCAACACAAAGGGTACCCTGTCCACTACTGGGGGAGAGAGGGCCAGCTAGAATCCCAAACTTCATCTGCATGCAGCCTACTTACATTGTAAGCCCTCACTTTTACTGCACAACTCTAAAATAAAATTAAAAAAGAAAACACAAGCAACAAAAACAGATAAATTGAATATTATAAAAATTTGAAATTTCTATACTTCAAAGGACACCATCAAGAAAGTAAGAGGACAACCCACAGAATGAAAGAAAATTTTGGTATTAATATATCATATTCTGATAAGCATCAGTATCCAGAATACATAAATAATATGCACAACTCAATTGCAAAAAGAAAATATAATTTCTTAAATAGCCAAAGGCGCTAAATAGACAATTCTCCGAAGAAGATATACAAATAGCCAGTAATTACATGTGAAGACACTGAACATCATTAGCTATTAGGGAAATACGAAACCACAGTGAGATACCACTTCACATCCACTAGGATGGCTAAAATAAAAAAGACAAATGATAGTGAGCATTGGTGAGGATGTGGAGAAATTGAAAGCCTCAAACACAGCTGATGGGAGTATAAAATGTGACAGTCATTTTGGAAAACAGTCTGGCAATTGCTCAAATGATTAAACATAGCATTGCCATATGAACCAAGGTATAAGAGAAATTAAAACATGTATCCATGCAAAAACATGTGCATGAATATTCACACGGCATTATTTATAATAGCTGAAAAAGGACCAACACAAATGGTCATGAACTGATGAATAGATAATGTATTGTGTATTCATACAAAGAAATATTATTCAACCATGAAAAGGAACTGACACATACTGCAACATTGATGAACTTTGAAATCATTATGCTATCTGAAAGGAGACAATTGCAAAGGATTATATATTGTATGATTCTACATACAGTCATGAGTCGCTTAAGGATGGAGCTATGTTCTGAAAAATAGGTTGTGAGGCAATGTTGTTATTGTGTGAACATCATGGCGTGAATTACATAAACAATGTGGTATAGCCTACAACACACCTAGACTATGTGGTATAGTTTATTGTTCCTAGGCTACAAACCTGTACACCATGTTACTGTACTGAATTCTATAGGCAATTGTAGCACAGTAGTGAGTATTTCTGTCATAGAAATTTTCCAGCTTTATTGGGATGTGATGGGACCACTGTCATACATGCATCTTGTTGTTGACTGAAATGTTGCTATGCAGCACATGACTGTAAATAAAATATTCAGAATAGGCAAATCCATAGAGAAGAAAGTAGATTCATAGTTGCTTAGAGCTGGGAGGATTTGGGTAAATAGAAAGTGACTGCTAATGGGTACAAGCCTTCTTTGGAGTTGATAAATATGTTCTAAACTTGGTTGTCATGATGGTTGCACAACTCTGAAAAATACTAAAAACGAAAAAAAAAATACCTTAAATAGGTAAATGTTACGGTATGTAAATATCTCAATAAAGCTATGATTTTAAAAAACAGAGCTGATGCAGTCTTTGCAGAGGCATGACCCATGTTGAAACGAAATGCATGCAAAGGAACCTTCCTAAAATATTACAAAATCTGGCTGAAAGTTGTGGTAAAAGGGCCATTATGTCTGGGACCCAACGTACCAGCAGAGAAACTGCAATGAAGGGTAAGGAAGTGTTCAACTAGAAGGTGGTTGGGTGAAAGCCTGGCTCCTTGGCATGATTCCAAGAGAGAGCCCCAGGCCGGGGTTTCCCACAAGCACAGGGCCTGCTAGGTCCCAACTGCAGGTAGCAGCAGTGTCTCAGCAGACACTTGAGCTGCAATGGGAAAGAGGTCCTTCAGGGAAGCGGTCCTGGAGGCAAGTGACCCAAATATAATTTTGTACATAAGAGTCATGTGAGAGCCATGAGGCAACGGACCCTGGTCACAGAGTCTGTAATCCTAGGGGACACAATCCAGGACGAATGTGAATTGATGTCTTAGCCTGGGTTTCTTCAAAAGAAAAAGATTCATCTGTGAGTAGGAGCAGGAGTGAGGGACAGGGATAACAAACAGGGAAGGAAAAGAGTCCACACCAATGTATTGTGCTCTGTCTTCAGGACGTTCTGAGAAGATTAATAGAGTGCATTTCAGAACTGTTCACTTGAGAGATGAAAAGAGGACACATTTATCCATAGGATCCAATTTTCCACTGGATGGGACTTTTCCATGGGGATTTAGCTCTCCTTGTTTCAAGGTCGTGCACACACAGGTATGCTGTGGAGACAGGAGTCCCAGGGTAGGAAGCACACAGCACACACTCATTTATAGCTGCAAACATGCTTGGAGCTGGTAGCCATGACTATAGCTAGGGTAAGAAGCGAAGATGAGAGAATTTGAAACAATGCTTAAGAGGTGTCTGATGCAACTATCAACTAAATTCTGTGAGGACTCAGAATCAGATGCAGAATTTGTGGGACCTAATAAGAAATGAAAATTTGGGACCTCTTCTTCAAAAGTTATTAGAATTTCAAGATGGTGACATGGAGCCTTAAACCAAAGCCATGGCCCTTCTGAGACTGGGCCTTGTGTGACTGCACAGGTTGCATGCCTATGGAACAATAGGGTCTGGACCCTCAAGTAACAAATTAACCCCTCACCCACACTTCTCTTCTACCATGCATGCACACACCTGCACCAGGGATTCCCAGTCATATCTTCCTAAGGTGCACCAACATTGAGGAGCTTGAGTCCCCCACTTCCCTGACTTCTGCCTCTACTCTGACCAAAGCACCCATAGCATGGCCTCCAGAGATGGATTCCTAACTCTGCTGGTGTGTACTGAGGTTATCCCAGACCAAAGTCAAATCTGGGCAAAGGAGATAATTTTTTTTAAAAAAACAAAGGGCCTATTTTCCCCCTTTTCCATGAAGTTATTTATTCTAAGATTCACTTAAGAAAGAAATTATGGTGAAAATTGGTAGTAATTTTTTTCTAAGGATATTAAAAAATTTGTTTAAGTGGCAGTCTTTTGTCAATCCTGGAGTTAAAAGAGAAATTACCAATCCATGATAATGAGAACCACTGGGCTGGGAGGAGGGAAGAGCAGGTAAGACTCCCCAAATCAGGGGGCTGGTAGATGTGTCCTGCTTGAACAAGAAGGGAATGGGGAGGGGTATTTTTCTGAAGGCTCAGCCTCTCTACAAGATAAAGAGCTATCAATGTCTCTGAGCTTGAGTATGCCCTTTGCAATGTTCTGGAATGCTCTTTCCTTCATCCATTTTCTTACCAACTTCTATCCAAGGACCAAGGAAAAGATCAGGTAGAGTTTGAGTATTTGGGAAGCTCCCCTCTTAAAAATACTTCATCCATCCCTAAATCACTCACCTGATTACCGATTACTACCAGCAATTCCCTGCTTTGGGTAGAATATGAAATGAGCCTCTGGTCGTCCCAGAGACTTCATGTGTTAGTTCTTTTAAAGTGCATTAGAACTCTAGGTAAGAAAATTCTTTTGAAGCAGTTGGTATCGTGTCTGATGCATTGAAAATACTGTACAAATATGATTGCAATTTTAACATCAGGTGACTATATCACTAAATCCTAATGAAACCCAAAGAAGTAGGTGTCAATGTTACTGTCCTCATTTTTTGGCTGAGGAATGTAAAGCTCAGAGAAATGGAATAATTACTCAAAGTCACATTGCTATGAAGTGGACAGTTAGAATCCATAACAGTACCAGAGCCGATTAATCCCTCTGCCGTGTCATTGGGCCTGGGGCACTTTGAAGGACCAGGAGTGCATGGTTAGGTTGAGAAACATGGCGGGCAGAGGACATGCCACAGTGGACCGTTGTGCTCTGATTTTTGCTGCATCACTGGATGGGCAGCATTCATCTATGAGCACTTAAAGTAAAAACACAAAGCTCTGTCCCAAGCTCTTTGTCCTCTTTTTCCAGTACCCTCATCTGCCCTGATGCTCCTTGCATGATTCTGGAAAAGCTCCTTGAGAAACAGCATCGTGCATCTTCAGCCCCGGGGGAGGGTCTGGTATCTCACATCCATCAGATGCCTAATAAACACTTGTGGATTTCAGTGAGAATGCAGTCTCTTCCAGGTCTTTGTGAAATAGCTAGTAGTGTTCTTGAGCATCCCAACTAATGGATCCATCATTCAGCATGCCATATTGGGCTCCCAGCCCATTCTCATCCTTATGCCTCTCCTTACACAGAGATAAACCTCATAATTAATTATAATGTCTCTGAAAGATGCAGGAGGTGGGTAGCTCAGTCCTATCCAAAATTCAGGGACTATCTACATACCATTACTTCCCATTCATCTTCCAAATGTGTCCACTTCAGCTTAGAAATCTGACCCGAGAGCAAGGGCAAGCATCCATATCACCCCAACTCCTCCTAGTTAATGTAGAACTATAAGGAAATGCATCTAGGTATTCGAGAAAGGATTCCCTAAAGGTTAGAATCTGTCAAGGTGCCAAGGTCTCCTGATATGGACAAATGTTTATGAGAGGCTTAAAAAATTATTAGAGATCCTCCACTCCCAGTCCACTCGACAGAGCATACTTTCCCTTAAGTAAAAATCTGATGCTCTTCTGGTATTAACCTCTGGTATACGTTTATTAACTCACCAGTCATTTGTTAGAAAACAGTGAATTCATTATGACAAAGAGTCGAAACTATTCAGTTATAGCTCTGCATATTGGAGAAGCCATTTCAGACAGATTTTCAATTTCTAAAACTTCAATTTTCAACATTAAACAAAGCTTTGCCAAAAATTTTTCCTTCATACTTTATTTGAGCTGGCACCAAATGGTAGGCGTTTCCTTTTAATTGAACCCATCTGCGAATCAGTAGAATATTCCAGAACCTGTGGAAGAAAACTTTCCAAACTCTCTATTAACTACTTAATTAATCATTGAGGTTTGACATCTGGATCTCACACTAATATCCTGGCTCTAGCAGCCACATTCACAAACAATTATGTGAATTATTATTTTAAGGTATCTGTGTGCCTCTCTTTCCAATATGGACACCAATTTTATATGAGGAGCTGCAAAATTAACAGGAAAAGGGGGAGAAGAAATCAGAATTTTTTGTTAGTTCCAGAGATCTTACAGCTAAAGCAAGGAAGAGGCCAACATGCTCATGGAGCCAAGTATGCCTGGCTTTTCTACAAAGCACAGGCACTCTCCTTGTTTAGTTGAAGGGTAGCAAAACTCACTCACTGAATGCACAGATGTTCCTGAGCCTCTGCCATTCTACTCCTTAGTTCCCAGATTGGAACAGGCCTAAAAGCAACCTCAAGTTGCATAATGATCAAGCCAACCTTGGGTTAATACTCTCATCCTTCCTCCTTTCTAAAACAAAAACACCTGAAAGGGACTACATAATTAAGAAGTTCAGAAACACAGGAGAGAAGCACTTTTGGAAGAAGAGTAGAGAAGTTTTCTTCAGCAACAGTTGTTTGTGGCATCAGATACAAGGATCTAAGACATGAGTGGTTGCCTCTAGGTCCCAATATGCTATAATTCCATCTCTTTTGTAGATTGTGAAATGTGTTTTTCCAAAGAGCTGTTACAATCGAGTTAGGAGGAAATGCAACTTAGGGAAGTAGAAAAGAGAGGGGATGAGAAAAAAAATCTTATCCATATGGAACACATCACAGGCTTTTGAGTATACTTTGACCTCATCTTTACCTTTGTAAATATCCTACCTTTTTATTTTTCCTCCTGATGTGTTCCACCTGTTAACACAAGGCAAAATATTTTCCTTAGACAAGAAATATGAAGAAATGAATCTGCTGTTAAGTTTTGCTTGGTTTTTTATACATTCTCCTTTAAAAAATGTTCATGTGTACCATTAATCAATCAGAGTTTCAAATATACTATGGAATTTTCACCCCTCCATGCTGTTGTTAGAATATAGTTTTTGCCTAGATCTGATAAGTTTATACTTTACTGGGTAATGGAATTTCCATCCCTCTATACTGTTTTTAGAATATAGTTTGAGCCGGGTTCGGTGGCTCAGCCTGTAATCCCGCGCCTTTGGGAGGCTGAGGTGAGTGGATTGCCTGAGTCCGCGGGTTCGAGACTCACCTGGGCAGCAAGACCTCATCTCTACAATAAATCAAAAAAATCAGCCGGGCGTGGTAGCGCATGCCTGTAATTCTGGCTACTTGGAAGGCTGAGGTGGAAGGATCGCCAGAGCCCAGCAGGTCGAGGCTGCGGTGGCCGGGAGCAGCCACTGCGCTCCAGTCTGGGTGACAGAGTGAGACTCCAACTCAAAAAAAAAAAAAAAAAAAAGAATATAGTTTGTGCCTAGACTTGGTAATAAGTATATCCTTCACTGGCTATACAAGAAAACTCTTCATTATGGCTTATACAAGCACTGTTAAAATTTTGAGCTAGATAATTCTTTGCTGTGGAGGACTGTTCTGTGCATTTTGGGGTGATTGGCAGCCTTCTAGACCTCTACCCACTAGATGCAAGGAGCACTCTCCCCCCCCCCCAGTTTTAAAAACAAAAAATGTCTCCAACTATTGCCAAATGTCCTCTGGAGGGCATATCTCCCCTCACACTTACCTCCATCATAGCCTAACCCACCCCCACCCCATTAAGAAACACTGGTCTCTGACTTTAAGAAAATCATTAAAATATGAAAAGGAGATATTAGACACCTGTTTGAAGGATCAAAATCTTTGTTTCCCAGTATTTCGATCCTTGAAGAGTATTTTAATTGCCCCTATTCATTGTCTATTCACTTGCTATACCCGCATCCTTCGCCACTTACATGGTGGGCTGATCCCTTGATCTGAGTTGGCAGACTCTTCTCAACCCCAGGAGAGACTTGTCAGTCATGTGAATTCCATTTTCATTTTCCTTTGCCAGTGGTTAGTCAAGGGATGGGAATCATGCTGTCTAGGTCTACATGATGAGACATAAAAAGGAAAAAATATATTTGGGGACAGATTCCCATGATGAGATTAATAATAATAATAACAGTATCCTTTTTAAAAAGTCATTTTCCCATATTTCTCTCTTTACCACTTTTTTTTAAATTTCAGTAGCTTTAGGGGTACAAGTGGGTTTTGGTTACATAGGTGAAATGTATAGTGGTGAAGTCTGGGCTTTAGTGTACGTGTCACCCAAATATTGCATATTGTACTCGATAGGTAATTTTTCATTCCTCACCCCACTTCCACTCTCCCCTCTTCTGAGCACCCAATGTCCATTATACCACTCTGTATGCCTTTGCAGACCCACAGCTTAGTTCTCACTTATGAGTGAGAACATGTGGTATTTGGTTTTCCATTCCTGAGTTATTTCACAGAAAATGGACTTCAATTCCATCCAAGTTACTATAAAAGGCATTTCATTATTTTTTATGGCTGAGTAGTATATCTATCATACATATCTATCTACATATTTATATCTAGTATACATATCTATCTATATCTCTCTATCTCTCTAGCTATCTATATCACATTTTCTTTACCCACTCATTGGTTGATAGGCACTTTGGTTGATTTCACATCTTTGCAATAGTGAACTGTGAATTGTGTACTAGTGCAGGTGTCTTCTTTGTATAATGGCTTCTTTTCCTTTGAGTAGATATCCAGTAGTGGGATTGTTGAATCAAATGGTAGATCTACTTCTGGTTGTTTGGAAAATCTCCATACTGTTTTCCATAGAGATTGTACTAATTTACATTCCCATCAACAGATGTAAGTGTTTCCTTTTCACTGCATCTGTGTCAACATCTATTATTTTTTTGACTTTTTAGTAATGGTCATTCTGACTGGGGTAAAGTGGTATCTCGTTGTGGTTTTAATTTGCATTTCCCTGATGATAAGTGATGCTGAGCATTTTTTCATATGTTTATTGACCATCTGTATATCATATTTTGAGAAATTTTCTGTTCATGTTGTTTGCCTTTTTTTTTTTTTTGAGTTGGAGTCTCACTCTGTCACCCAGACTGGAGTGCAGTGGCACGTTCCCAGCCACCGCAACCTCGACCTGCTGGGCTCCGGCAATCCTTCCGCCTCAGCCTTCCAAATAGCTGAAACTACAGGCATGCATTACCACGCCCGGCGATTTTTTTTTTATTTTTTATTGTAGAGATGAGGTTTCGCCAAGTTGCCCAGGCGGGTCTCGAACCCACGGGCAATCCACTCACCTCAGCCTTCCAAAGCCTAGGATTACAGACTGAGCCACTGAGCTCGGTTGTTTTGCCTTTTATTTTTTTATTTTTAATTTTTTTAGTCTCACTCCATCACTCAGGCTGGAATACAGTGGCAAACTCACAGCCACTCCAGCATCCACCTGCTGGACTCCAGTGATCCTTCTGCCTCAGCCTTCCAAGTAGCCAGAACTACAGGCATGTGCTACCAAGCCCAGTTAATTTTTTTATTTATTGTAGAGACAAGGTCTCGCCAAGGTCTCAAACCCAGACTCAGGCAATCCACTCGCCTCCACCTCCTAAAGTGCTGGGATTACAGGCTGAACCACTGAGCCCAGACAGTTTGCCCTCTTTTTAATGGGAGCATTTGTTTCTGCTTTTTCTTGATGATTTGTTTGAATTCCTTATAGATTCTGGATATTAGTCCCTTGTTGGATGTGTAGTTTGCAAATATTTTTTCCCATTCTGTGGGTTGCTGATCATTTACTATGTTGAGTATTTCTTTTGCTGTGCAGAAGCTTTTTAATTTAATTAAGTCCTACTTATTTAGTTTTGCTTTTGGTGCATTTGTTTTTGGGATCTTAGGCATAAATTCTTTGCTTAGGCTAATGTCCAGAAGATTATTTCCTAGCTTATCTTCTAGGATTTTTAAAGTTTTAGGTCTTTAATTCATTTTGAGTTAATTTTTGTTTATAGGAAGAGATAGGGATCCAGTTTCATTCTTCTGCATGTGGCTATCCAATTTTCCGAGCACAATGTATTGAATAGAGTATCCTTTCCTCAGTGTATGCTTTTGTGTGCTTTGTCAAAGATCAGTTGATCTTTATTTCTGAGACATTTGGCTTTATTTCTGAGTTCTTAATTCTGTTCTCTTGCTCTGTCTACTTTTGTACAAGTACTATGCTGTTTTGGCTAATATAGCTATGTGGGGTATAATTTGAAGTCAGGTAATGTGATGCCTCCAGCTTTGTTCTTTTTTGCTTAGAATTGTTTTGATTATTTGGACTCTTTTTTGGTGTCATATGAATTTTAGGATTGTTTTTTCTAATTCTGAAAAACTGTGTCAGTAATTTGACAGGTATGGGTTGAATCTGTAAATTGCTTTGGGTTGTATGGTCATTTTAGTGATATTGATTCTTCTAATCCATGAGCAAGAGATGTTTTCTCCATTATGATTTCTGCCTTTGAATTTGGTTGTAATGCTTGAAGCTTCAGCAACCATCTTATAATCAGAGGAATTAAGTAAAAGAATGAAATGCTAAAAGGTTTGAGAAAGGTAGAGCAGAAGGAACAAAATAACTTCAGTCCTTAAGGACATCCTTGAACTACCGAACCAGCCTTAGAATGCCCACCTCCAGAATGCTCATTAATTGAAATTAATTCAATACTTTTATTGTCTAAACAAATGAATGGCAGACTATAGTCCATGGGTTAAATCCCAGAATCAATAATTATTTTTACATTTTTAAAAGGTTGTTAAAAAGAAATAAAACAAGAAGAATGTATGACAGAAACTATATGTGGCCCACAAAGCCTAAAATATTTACCATGTGACTCTTTACAGAAAAAAATTGCCAATCCCCAACCTAAACCACTAATCATGGAGGTATTGTGATTTGCAGCCCAAAGCATTCCTAATATAAGTACTAATATCTCTGTTTTACAATTCAGAAATGAAAGCTTGAGTAGGTCAATGGTGGGTTCAATTAGACAATTCAAACACAAAATTTGTCATTATTGCAATTCATTGTAAAGTTAAGCCAAACTGAGGCATCATAAAAGTACTTAAAAAAACTTTTCTGCACCTTAAAGTTATGAATAATATTTCTACTCTAGTCTTGATTTTACAAAAAAGAATAGATGAAACCACTTGATAAAACACAATGTATTCAGTGAACATTTTCAAAAGGGGCCAGACTGTCCCACTGAGCATCAAGGCATTTTCTGCATTAGGAAATCAAACTTAGAAGACTCCAAGAAGGAAAAGACATTACAGAAAAACACTATAAAAATAAACTCATTGATTTGACAAACTACCT
This sequence comes from Carlito syrichta, assembly GCF_000164805.1. Lineage (NCBI taxonomy): Eukaryota > Metazoa > Chordata > Mammalia > Primates > Tarsiidae > Carlito > Carlito syrichta. Next base: position 25,347 of record NW_007254361.1, on the reverse strand, counting down.
CTTCTACATGCTGCAATAGTTCTTGTACTTCCTGCTGACTCACTCAGAGTGAATTCTCAACAGAAAATATTCAAAGCCTTCCTCCTCTAACTCCATGTCCCAAATTAATACTGGTGCTTTCAATGGGGCCAACATGTTCGCTAGCACCTCGGTAAAGGTTTTAAATATTGGTCAACTTATGCATACTGAAAACCTCAGTTCCAGAGGAGAACACACAGAGCTCATTGTGAAAAGCCCATGAGTGCTGTACAAAAGTAACAATAAATACCCACCCCCCTCCCCATCTAACCATGGAACTATGAATAAACACTGAGTCACTAACAGGGCCAGGCTTTTCTCAGTTGATTCAGTCAGCATTTCTTTGCCCTTTTATCCTAGTGCCTATGTCAGTGCCTGGTACATAGTAGGTGGTCAATAAGAAATATAAGCAGCCGGGCTCGGTGGCTCAGCCTGTAATCCTGCGCCTTTGGGAGGCTGAGGTGAGTGGATTGCCTGAGCCCGCAGGTTCGAGACCCGCCTGGGCAGCGAGACCTCATCTCTACAATAAAATCAAAAAATCAGCCGGGCATGGTAGCGCATGCCTGTAATTCCGGCTACTTGGAAGGCTGAGGTGGAAGGATCGCCGGAGCCCAGCAGGTTGAGGCTGTGGTGGCCGGAAGCGGCCACTGCACTCCAGTCTGGGTGACAGAGTGAGACTCCAACTCAAAAAAAAAAAAGAAATATAAGCCCTCATTCTACACCCAATACTGGTTGTGCTTCAGTACTGGGTTGGTTTGTTGGCAGAGCTTGACCATGTCAGGATCCAGATTCATCCATGTCTCCCAAGGAGCACATGTATCCACTGGCTTGAACACTGAAGAGACCATTTGCTCACATTGTGGAGCCCTGAACAGACTGGCTGGGGAGCTGCTGGAGCTTTGTATAAGGGGTGTCACTTTGACAGTGGGAATTGTTATACTCCTTTCTGGCCTACAACTTGGGGTTGTAGGCTCCTGGTTAGTCTGGGGCTTGATAAGGGGTTTGGCCTTTACCTTCTGGCCCTGCAGGCAAATACACAAGGCCACTGCAGTCACTATCAGTAGAAAGACCATCACAGCCAAGGGTATGATGACCACCAGAGGGTAACTGCTCTCTCTGAGCTGAGTGGGTGCCCTATGGCTGACTTTGGTGGCAACCAGTGGCCAAATGACCTTTGTGGGAGAGACCTTGCCATCCACAGTAGGCCCTGCACCACTGTGCTGTCCCCAGGGATCTGTTTCCTGCCATCTGGTCTGGGTCAGCTTCCCCAGAATTTCTGTCCATGCCGTGGGTCCTGAGGAAACCACAGGCTTTTCCTGAGAGAGAACTGAGGTCACAAGGTTATCACCAGTGACAAATGAAGAAACATCTGATGTAATAGTCTCTGAAAGCAAGGGGTCTGGAGGCACTATGGTGAAGGAGAGATAACCTATCGCTGGCTGCACGTGGTCTGCCCTGAGCAAGAAAGTGAAGGAGTACACTCAGCATATCTGTGCCTGTTAGATTAGCATCTGGGTCAAGTACCAGGAGCCCTTGGTCAATGTCCCTCTGAGTGAATAAAGTAGCATCTTCTACCACAGTGCTGTGAACCCCTCTTCGTACTAGTCTTCCATGGACAGGGGCCTCTGTCACTTCAAATCTGGGATCACTGTTAGTCATATTAGCAAGCTCAGTAGCATCTAGGTCCTTTCTTCTCAGTCGATGAGCCACTCTGTTGGTAATTTTCAGGTCTGACATAACCTGCAGTAAAGGCTGCACTCTGATGCCTAGAGTTTGTCCTGTCAGATTGCTTTCTGATGTAAACAGTGAGAACTGTAACAGGTCCTCTGTGGCTGTGAGATTTGTCATGTGGTAAGAGAGTCTTCCTGAATCCAAATCCTCCTGTCCAAAGCTGGTGACCACCTGTTTTTCGATCAGCAGGTGCCCATGTTGGAGGGGCCATGTTATCCTATAAGTGATTTGGAAGCTCCTCCCATTGGTCATGGCTGACAGGTGAGCACTGGTGATGGGGATGGTTGTCTGGCCTTGTGGGAGAAGTAGGTCAGTGAGGTTCACAAGGGTGATGGAGACAGGAATGACATCCAGATGGAAGAGCCTGTAGACAGGGCGGTGTTCACCATCCGTCACACTAAAGTAAAACACTCCAGAGAATGGGCTTCCATCTTGTATGAAACACACCTGAGAGTTATCAATGTCAGCTTGTGTAAAATGGTGAACAGGTGTGTCTGGATGGTAAGCCATTGCCAGAAAGCCATTATTAGGATTACGGATGATCATATATTTGATCTCGTCTGGAGGACTGTCCAGATCTTCCACTTTCAGGTTTTCAGGTCCCACGACCAACCTACTGCCCTGCAGAATTTTCAGCCGGAGTCCTTTTGTCTTTAATATGGGTGCCTGGTCATTAACAGGAGAGATGGTGATATTAAACATCTCTTCAAGAAAATCAGTTTCTGGCTTGGTGGCAGACTTGCTCTTTTGATTTGTCCAAACAGCAAAGGTAAAATTATCAGCCAGTGATTCAGAGTCATCATGGAGGTATGTGATTCCAAATTTATTAACCAGAAACTGGGAGAAACTGGGCTTTCCTTTGGTAATATTTCTTTCTCCAACCATAATAGTTCCATGATGGGGAAGAGATATAATCTGGAACCATATATCATAGGAAGAGCATTGAGATTCAGGCAATTTAAATAAGAGGTTAGAAGCATCTAACTTAGATTGGTCAATGAGAACTTTGCCTCCTTCCTTGACAGTAGCGCCTGTTAAAACATAAGCAAAGAACAAAGTGGCATTTCATTCGAACTTTCAGATGACAGTTATAAAGCTCTTTCTCCCTCAAATGTGCCTGTCCCAGTGGATTACTCAAAACACTTTGATTACTCAAGTACCTGAATTAGCATCGCTACCCAAGGCATAGAAAAAAATAAATTTTAAATATACACTCACACATAATTAGTGAACTTTTCAGGAAACTGAACTTTTAAACCTTTAGATTCACTTATAAAATGTTAATTTCCTAACTCACCCGCTACTAGACTTTTTCTTACCATGAAGAAAGGTACCTCCTTCACTACTCCTTTCAAGAACTTACCCTATTTGTCATTTTCATTTTCTATCAACAGTTTTCAGTCATGGGCATAGTGAAGTCCTCATTTGGAGGGGCAAATAAAGTACTTTAAAGTTAAGTTGCCATCCTTCTCCCAGTACAACTATTAAGCTTATGAGAGGAAATAGAAGAGGCCAAGAGAAAGGGGGACATGTAAAGAAATAACAATTTTTTATAAACGTACAAGTTTTATTTCAAAAGTAGATATTATGGCATTGGCAATTAAAAAGGGAAAGATTTATTTCAAAATTATCCCTACTTTCATAACTCTAGATAGAACACTGGCCGTATCTTAGTGGCATTACCTGTATTTGCAAGCAGACGACTCTGCTGTCCAGGCTCGTTAATTTCATAGGAAATAGTAATTCGAAACTCCTCGGGGCCCAGAGCTGCAGGCGGGGAGGAGGCTGTGAATATGAAGGAGTCTTCTGCAGTCCAGCCTGTGTTCTCACGGTCCACATGCTAGTATAATATCAGCCCTTCACTGACCTGGCAAGACAGTAAGAGAAATTAGTCCCTGGCTTCAGGGGTATTACAAGGATTAATATAGTTCCTAACTGGAAGAAACACATGTCCTTTCAGGGTTCACTCTACTCATGCTCAGATTATTACACATGCTCATGTAAATGCAGAAACATTAGAGATGTGGTAACTTATTTTTCAACCTAGGGGATTCTATCACAAAAATGATCTAGTCATCAGAGAAAGAAAAGCACACTGACTTTGATATGACTAACATCTAAGGTATCTGTATTATGGATGGTTCATAAGAAACCTCCAATTGTCTGTCAGGCAGCTTCATATACACACATGCATTTCATATATACATATCCTATCCACTTTTCTGCCCAATAGATTATTTTGAATCAAATCCCAGATATCATGTCATTTAATCTTGCTATGATTTGAATGTTTGTCCCCTCTGAAACTCATGTTGAAACTTAATCCCTAGTATTAAGAGATGGGGTCTTTCAGAAGTGATTGGGTCATGAGGGCGCTGCCCTCATAAATGGATTAATGAATGTATGAATTAATGGGTTATCATGGTTGTGAGACTGGTGGCTTTATAAGAAGAAGAATGCTGGGCGTGGTGACTCACGCCTGTAATCCCAGCACTTTGGGAGGCCAAGGTGGGAAGATTGCTTGAGCCCAGGAGTACCATACAAGTCTAGGCAACATAGCAAGACCTCATCTCTAAAAATAGAAAAGAAAAGAAAATCTAAAACTTAGCCAGGCATGGTGGCATGTGCCTGTAGTCTCAGCGATTCAGGAGGCTGAGGCTGAGGCAGGATGACCTGAGCTCAGGAGGTCAAGGCTGCAGTGAACTGTGATTGTGCCACTGCACTCTAATCTGGGTGACAGAGTGAGACTGACACCAAAAAAAAAAAAAAAAAAAGAGGAAGAGAGATCTGAGCTAGTACACTCAGCCCTCTTGCCATGTGATGCCCAGCATAGCCTCAGGACCCTGCAGAGTCCACATCAGCAAGAAAGCACTCATCAGAAGCAATCCCCCGACTTTGGACCTCTCAGCTTCCATAACTATAAGAAATGAGCTCCTTTTCTATCCAAATCACCAAGTTTCAGGTACAAGCAACATAAAATGGACTAAGACATTTCTGTAAATGCTTTAGTAAGTATTGATAAAAGATGATTCTTAAAAACATAACCACAATACCACTATCACATCTAATTACTTAACCACTTAATATTATCAAATATCTAATCAGTGTTCAAATTCCTCTGTGACCTAGTTGATGTCTTTTTTTTTTTTCTCACACAATTGCTTTGTTTGAGTAAGGATCCTAAGTTCACATATCAGATTTGTCTGATACTTTTCACAGGAGTCTTTTCATCTATATAAGTTCCGCTTATATAATTTTTTCTCCTCATTTATTCACTGAAAAAATTAGGTTGTTTGTCTTTTAGAGTGTTCTGTATTCCGACATTCCGAATTTTGCTGGCTGCATCTCTATGGTGTTTAATATTTCCTCTCTCCTCTATGCTTCCTGTATGATGGTAGTTAAACCTACAGACTTAATAAGAACCAGTTTCAACTTCTGGATGAGAATATTTTATAGATTGTATTGTATATTTTCTTTGTGTCTCATTGCAAATCAAAATATCTGGTTGCCTCTCTTTTGGATATGTTAAGATAGGTGGATTCATGTGTTGGCAGGTAGACCTATATATTTGAAGGTTCTCTCCAGCCTGTCATCTAGTAGTTGTTTATTGTTACCATTGCCTAAATCCATTATTATTGCAGTGACAAAAACATTGGTACTGTCTTTTTCTTATTCTTTCTTCATTTATTATCTGGAAGTCTTATAAAGAATAACTTATCTTCATCAGCTATTTGGTTACAGTGAGGCACAGGAAAGATAGGGGAAATGCTTGATTCTTTTCCTCTATGTACCAGTTTTTAGAATAGTGAGTTGCTTGATGGAGACCTTTGAGTTTTGGGAAATAAAGAAAAATAGAACAGTAAGTTGGTCTTCTTGCTCCAACCTTCAAACATGACCAATGCATTTTGGTTTTGTTCATTTTGTAATCATTATAAACTCATACATTTTAACATAGAATATATTTCATTCCATTGTAATTATTATTCTCATTGATCTTCAAATTGTCCCACCTTGCCAAAGGTATTCTTTCAGGATTTTCTCTAAGTTCTTAATGCTTGTTAGCTCTCGTTGTCCTTTCTAACTCAACTGAGGGGCTTGGGTTCTACCCAGAGTTTTGTTGTCCAGACACCATGTGGGTAGTCCTTCCTCAAACTGACTGAAAACTGCACAACTAGAACCACAGAAGGGAAGGCTGCAGATGAACTATTCAACCCTGGGCAACCCATTCAGGTCCCCTCCCATTGTGGGAGCTTTTCTGTCTTCTTAATAAATCCTGCTTTCTTAAAAAAGAAAAAAGAAATATTTAACCCTTAATTCCTATGGGTCACATCTTTTTCTGACCTGCTAGCTATATAATACTCTAAATTTACAGGTGAATTTTGCCAGCTCAAAAGAGCCTAGGATAAACTATTACATAATTTATAGTGCTGTTGAATCTACTTCTTCAAACAATATTTGAAAATACTGCAGTACTAACAGAAGCTTGGGTCTCTGAATATATATTGCTCTTGCATGTATCTTGAACCAGGGTTCTAGAAAGGCTTTTTGGTCTAGTGTGTTTCCGTGGAAGATAAGCTCCCTGTCCCAGAGTGGCCAAAAACTGCTGGTGAGGAGTTTGTTGTTCATTTGTCTGTTAAAGGATGAGGCAAGGAAGTGCTGTCATTTGGGGATTTTAAGTAGAGAGAAGAAAATATCATTTCTAAACATTTCCTCATCAAGAAACAAGGTTATTCCAGAAAAATTGGAGTTTCTCCAAAGATAGTGATTTCTGGTACTAACGAGCAACTCAATTCCCCGGCAATTCCTGGGGGAATAAAGTCTGTTTTATTTAGCAGTCCTACCATTTCTATTCCTAGCTTAAGATTTATGACAAAAGAGTAGTCATTAATGTATGTCTTTCCTCCCAGAAATAGGTGACTGTGCCATGGATTTTGGGGCCAAAAGTTGGTTCCTATTCTGTTTGAGAGTAGTATAATATTTTAAAGCAAAACCCATCACTTTTCTAAGATTAAAAGTAACAGTGTTTATTAACCACGAGGAAAGGCTTTCTTGGGAAATGATTGATCTTGTCCACTGGTCCTCTGGTATAAGTACAAATTAGCTTCTTGGAAAATATACAAGAAGCTGTTAGAATAATCTAAGAATCTTCTGATGTCTGCGGTATGGAAAGTGATTGTCCCAGGGAAGAAATAGTTCCATAGAACTATTTGGAGATGAAGGTCAGAAGTCTTCTGAGGGCAGGGATTGGGAAGAGCCCTGAATATCACTTTGCACTTCAGGGGCCTAATGGAGAAGTCTGTTATGGGTTCCACTTTTGAAAAGGCAATTCAAGAGTAAGATATTAAGCATGAATAACTAATTGACTTATTTTATACTGGAGAACAAGGGAGAGAATTTAATTGGCTGCATCTTGAGTCTCTGGGCTTTAAGACTGGCTAGCAGGTTACTGAATGCGCTGACCTAGAAGTAAAAGGGAGTAAGAGTGTCTGTGGAATGTCAACTTGCCAGCCACCTCCTGAAACAGGTTTGTAGGTTAGTAGAGTCTTTAATAAGAGCCCGCATTTAAGGGGTATGTTTGCTTGTTAAGAGAGCACCAGGAGAGGGAGAATGAGACAAAGACTTCAGGAGAAAAAAATGTGGAGAGAAGGATCTAAGAGAGGACTATGAAGAAAGTAACCTTGGGAACAATCTCCAACAGCTCTGCATATTTCCACTGTATTAAATATGGATAGATAAGCCACTTAGCTGAATATCTGAGCTCTGGGATTAAGGAGAAGGGAGAAGGGAGAGGGGAAGTTTTTATTTCCTATGGATTTGGTTTAGCCCAGATATTTTCTTTTTTACAGATGGAATCTTTCTGGAATGTCATTAGAAAACCAATGGTGTAGAATTCCAACTAATAAACATAGTACGAAAAACAAAATGGGGGAAAAATCACCAATTGGCAACCACTCCAGCAATAAATGTTTCAGGCAAGAATTCTAAAACTCGTGGGTGAAAGTGTGATGAGAAACAGAATATTTAAATAGTTTCAGAGTGTGCCCTCACAAGATATTTATTCACAAAGTGAAAAATAGCACCTTCACAGCAGAGAAACCTTAAAGGCAGCACCTGACCAAGTGATGAAAGTAAACATCCTTCATCCTGGGATGAAGTGAGCCTCAGTGCCTGCTAAGGAAGCTCTGAGAAGAGTGCAGCAGCTCTCCCGGCATTCCTGCCCAAAATGCATAGCCAAAATCAATCTGATCATGAGGAAACAGGATAAAACCAGAAAAGACCAAACTGCAGGACATTCTACAGAGAACTGGCCTATATGCTAAAATGACATGATCATGAAAGGCACCATGACTAAGGAATAATTCCATATTAAAGGATTAAGGACACGAGACAACTAAATGTTATGTTTTATGCTGTGAATTTTTTCTTTTGCTAAAAAGAACGTTTATGGGGAAAAACCTGAGAAATTTGAAAAAGATCTATAAAGTGTAATACAATTATATTTAATCGTAGCAATGTAAATTTCATGATTTTGAAAATATATTGTGGCTACTGTTTTTAGGAAATGTACACTGAAATATTTAGAGGTATAGGGACATGTCAGCAAAATTTCAGAAAGGTGTGCAATGTATGTCTGTGTGTAAAGAAAAATGATAAAGCAAATGTGGTTAATTGCTAGCCACAATTGGGGAATATGAATGAATCATATATGGGAATTCTTTGTAACCTATTATTATTGTCTATAAGTCTAAAGTTATTTCAAAATAAAAAGTTTTTAAAAACAGTAATTTTAAATTTAAAGAAAATCTCAGTTTCGAGAAGAGACCAAAAAAAATACCTCTTCTCTGACGACTTAGTGTATGCAGAACAGGGGAGAAAGACCCACCCACAAACACCGTGGGCACTCTGAAATCAAGAAGTTGGTTTTTTTCTATCCTGATATGGGGTATGGCTGGTCCCCACCCACACAGTCACCACCTCCCTCCCTCCACTCCCAATTTGGTCCATTTCTTGAGAACTTTAACAAGACTATAATCCTATCTCACCTATGAATGGGTGGATATGTGGTTCCAAATCGTAGAACTTCTCAGAGTAATGCTTTTATTTGAAGAGACAATATTATAATATCCCTTGGATCTCTGAGATCTAAACTTTCTGGATATCATATCCTTGATTTCTTTAGAACCACAAAGAAAAACATTTGTCAGATGCTAAGGAGAAAGATTTGGCTGGGAGAAAGATTTGGCTCTAAGAAGGCCAGGGACCCTATTGACTTTTCTGTAATGGATTGAACTTTATAGCTCAAAGGCTGCTGAGAAGCTCAGAGAAGTTGAAAATTTAGGGAATGCCTCCCTCCCCCCTCCCATCACAGACTAGTTGGTAGAGCTGGGACCAGAAGGCATATCATCAGGCTTCTTGATAAGAGCTCTTTTTCCTATAGCAATTAATTGAGGTCTCTAGGGCTCTAACTGCTTGAATTATAGGTCTTCTTCTTCCAAGTACATTTATTAACATGAAAGTAGAAGCCAAAGAGTATATTGAACTTTGAATTGATCGGATCTAAATTCAAATATAAACGTTACCAATTTTCAGCTCTGTGACCTTTATGCAAGTCATTTAATCTCTCTAAGCCTCCATCTGTGCTTTGAAATACAGAGCAATATCTCACCTGTAGATATGTATTTGATCAAATTGGTCTATTGCATATCAATGTTTTTTAAAAAGGCAAGTCCTGGACATTTCTAGGTCTTTCAAGAAAGTCTCTAAGTTTTCACTAACCAATTCCTTATTGGGACAGCAAAGGATTCTGGTTAAAATGGTTAAGGTTATACTCATTTTTTATAGTGAATCAGAGCATGTGAATATTAAGCAATCAGAAAGTTCTAAAATATGCCTAATAAAATAAATATTTCCCCATAAAAACTAAGGAATTTATAGACTGGAATCTTGGCACATTCCAGAAGCTTACTTCTAGTCACTTTGTAAACAAGTATTTTTTCACTATTCTATACTAGGCATTTCAATAAATATTTGTATAATTAACAAATAAACTACTTTGAAAGTTATTTTTTAAATTTTAATTATTCGGCCAGGCTTGGTGGCACAGCCTATAATCCCAGCACTTTGGGGGGCCGAGTTGAGTGGATTGCCTAGGTCCACGGGTTCAAGACCAGCCCAGGCAACATGGTGAGACCTCATCTCTACAATAAATAAAAAAAAGTTAGCCAGGTAGCACATGCCTGTAGTTCTGGCTACTAGGAAGGCTGAGGAGGAAGGATCACTGGAGCCCAGCAGGTAGACACTAGGGTAGCCACGAGTGTGCCACTGTACTCCAGCTCAGGCGATGGAGTGAGACTCTAACTCAAAAAAAAAAATGTAATTATAAAGTATATACATTTTTCATTATAAAGCAGCAAAAATAAGGCAATCTAGGATATTGCTTCTCCATTTTTTAACAAAAACACATAGACATAGACAATACCTAACTTTTATTAAGTCCTAAACACAAATTCCAGGCACCCTATGAAGCACTTTACATAACCTATTTAATTTTGTTTTGAGGGTCTTGTTATGTCTCATTTGACAGATTTAAAAAATAAAAAATAAAGCAAAAAACAAGACCCATGCAATGATTTACTTATAGATGATAAGTTGGAAAGCCCAATTCTGATCCTATTCCTGTGTGACTCTAGCAGAAGTCACGCTTTTTATACAACCTACGAGCTAGCTGCACCTTCAATGTGGAAAACGCAGTGGGGATCTAGGAAACAAAGAAATTAACAAGCTATGTTCGCCAGCTCCATGGAGTCTGGTAATGTGGAAAGTCAGTTTCAAGTATGACGACTGCAGACACATGCCATTTTGTGATTTGGTCTGGCTAGGATACAGTCACTATTGGCCAGAGGTAGTCCAGATTTATAAAGATTCAAAGAAATAGCTCATTCTATATACTGTATTTATTACAAATGGAAAAGTAGGCCATGCACAGTGGCTTGTAGCTGTAACAACAACCCTTTGGGAGGCAGAGGTGGGAGGACTGGTTGAGGCCAGGAGTTTGAGACCAGTCTGGGGAACATAGTGAGACCCTATCTCTACACAAAAATTAGAAAGCAAGCGGGTGTGGTAGCACACACCCATGATCCCAGCTACTCGGGAGGCTGAGCTAAAAGGATGGCATGAGCTCAAGAGTTTGAGGTTACAGTGATCTATGATTGAACCATTGCACTCCAGCCTAGACAACAAAGTGAAACCATGTCTCTAAAAAATAAAAAACACATAAAATTTTAAAAACTACAAATGTTAAATTTAAAAAATGTTGTATTCTTGTTCTATACTACTACCATTTTGATCAGATAAATACTCACATAAGACACTAAGAGAAAGCGAGTGGGACTGAAGAAAAAAGAGTTTTTGCTAAAAACAATTTTTATTTGGATGTAAGGTGACTAATAGATACCTACTTTCCAAAGGCTAAGCTTTTAAAATCTGGAGCCAGAGAGCTGCAGGTCACTTGAGTGTCTTGTGAACCCAGGGATGAAGCAGGAGCTTGGATACACTATGCCTAGTGGAGTCAACCACGGAATAGAATCTGATGATTTTTTCCCCCTAAAGACATTCCATAGGTCCACAAAAGAACATGGTGGGTAGGAATGAGGGTAATGGAAAAAGAATAGTCAAATTCTTATTCTGAGGTTGTCTCTAAATATAGCTCCCTATGAATCTGATAAGAACACTAGAGCACGAATCCTTTACACTGATCCTTTCCACGGGGGGGTATTAAGAGTCAAATACAGTTTTGAAATCCCCACTGGAAACAAAGTAACCAAATTATCCCAAGGTCAGCTGAGGAAAGGAGGAAGAAGAGATGGAGACAGGAAATCCACTTGCTTGGCACTCCACTACATGATGGTTTTGCCCAAGTTTCAAGTCTCTGGACAAAAGGAGCAAGGGAAAGAGATCTGACCAAAGATCTCTATCCTGAGCAGATATCCACAGGGAAAGAGGTTATCAAAAGCCAAACAACTCAAGAAGATAAAGTCTCTAGAGTTCTATGAAAATTAACCAAAAAGTCCTAAAAGCTAATATTCCAAAGACACCAAGATCTTGTGTCCCTGAAGGATAAGCTCTGAGGAATGACTCCTCTCTGTGTACCCTTTTCTTTTCCACCAGGACTGACACCATCATGGCTGCAGAGAACAGCTGAGCATAGAGAGTCCAGGGTTCCCAGAAGAGATCAGAAGTCCAAGGCAGCCCAGGGTTACAAGGCTTAGGGAGTAGACAAGTATCAAGCTAAATAAAGCAGGGCCAAGTTAAATCCTAGGAGTGATTCCCCTTAGTGGAATGAAAAGGCATTTCGGAAAACCTAAGTTCCTAAATTGTTATCCTTGGAAATCTCTACCTAGAAATGGGCAACTGAAAAACTTGGTCCAAATAATTATTGAAGAGTCATGGTTCATGCCTTTCCCTGACAGGGTCAATCTCTGCAGAAACCAATTAGAATAAAAATATTCTCAGGGAGCCTAGCAATATATCCATCTACAGCTCTCCCTGCCAGAGAGGTCCAAGTTCACATTTATATAGAAGTAAAAATAGATTCTCATGGGCCTTATCCCATTGTAAGTATATAGACCTTTAATAAAACTACCAAATGAGATCATAGAAAAGGTTATTATTAGACAATAGCAGAAGGTGGTATGGGACATCTCGCTTTTGTTATATATAAGTGTAGTAGGCTAAAATGCCCCCAAAGATATCAGGTCCTAATCTCTGGCACCTATGAATAGAATATTCCCTTGCATGGCAAAGACTGAAGATGTGATTAAGTAAATGATCCTGAGATTGGAAGATCATCCTGGTTTATCCAGGTGGGCCCTAACTGCAGTCACATGAATCTTTACAAGAGGGAGGCAGAAGACTCAGAAGAGAAGGCAACGTGACCATGGAGGCAGAGATCGGAGTGATGGGGCCACATGCCAAGGAACGCCTGCAACCACCAGAAGCTGGATGAGGCACAGAAGGAATTCTCCCTCAGAGCCTTTAGAGGGTGCACAGCCCTGCTGCCACCTTGATTTTGGCCCAGTGAAATGGAGTTCAGACTCTGACCTCCAGAACTGTGAGGGAATAAATCTCCACTGTTTTAGGCCACCATGTTTGCAGTGATTTATTACAGCAGCCACAGGAAATTAATACAAAGAAAAAGGATAAAGCACTCTCACTGACACGGGAGTGAGTTCTATTTGTTTTTTCATAGAAAGTGCCAACAGTTCTACAAGAAAAAAAAAAGAACCACTTTTGGTTATTCAGAATCATTGGACCAGGATCTGCCAGTCAATTTCTTGTTTGAACAATGAACAGGTGATTAAGTGACAACAAAATACAATAATTTCTACATAATGAAAAATATGATAGCACATAATTCAATGAATTGTAACGGCAAAGCCAAAGTTACACACACACACACACACACACACACACACACACACACACACACACACAACAGGTAGAAAATGTCTGAAATGACTTCTATGTCTAGTTGCCTTTGAGCTTATTGTTGTAGAACCCCTAAGGGTGAGGTGGGGCAGGACAAATCACTAACAGCAAGACACCGATCCTTCCCTGCTCAGAAAATTCAGGGACCAAAGTTTAATAATCCATTAAGTTGATTGTATTCTCCATTAAGCTGTAATAAATTAATTTCTATCCTATGGGAAATGTGTTCATAATGTCTTTAAATGTAAGTGTCGTCTTGAGCAATAAATCTAGATTCTCAGACAAAAGTCATAACCCAGAATTGATTGTATCATTTTCTAAATGTGGCCTGGGACACCTGTGTCTGTGCTGTAGCAGCAAGTGGAGACGAAAATGGATGATCTCCCGCCCACGACAGCACAATAGCGAAAATGCAATTACTGGCTTTATGGAAAAGAAAAAAGGTCAGACATCATAAACCTCAAAATTGGAACACTTTGCTTTTTTGACGACTCTAAATTATCTCAACAAGCACTGGAATGAAAATCACTCAATTAGCTTTGTGCTCTACTTTGAAGAAATCAGTGCTTTATTGAATTCAATTCTCATTTTGTTTGTACATGCTTTGAAATGAACAATAATTTTTCTAAATTTGTAAAAAGTTTTCATTTAACTTTAAAGTTTCATTATTTACCTTCTCTGTGTACTCATATGCTTAATTCTTCAGGATACAAAATTTTCAGCAAAAGTTTTTGTGGTTTAGCTTTTCCCATTTAGGCAAATATAATATTATTGTGAAAAACAGGAATGTTACTTGTTTACATTGGTAGGCTGACGTGGTATGGTTTGGAAAACAGTAGATTTATTCTGGGAAAAGAAAATATTTTTGAGCTGTGACATAATGAATATTTCTCCCACAACTATTTTGCCAAAGTATGACACTAAACATAACAGTCATTTTCTTTCATTAGCGATATCCATCCCAAATTACAGATTAAAATGTTATTTTTATCTATCCATCGAAAGCAAGAAAGTGTGTGGGTTTCATATGTGATTGATATAGTAGTTTTGCCTCCTACAGCTGAGAGCAGTAGAGGGTTGGGAATAACTTAATCCTTTCAGGTAAAGATGTAAAAGAAACACTCAGCCATCAACTGCCTGTAACACTCTCCCAACTAAATAGGTAATCAAAGCTATTTGGTTACTTTTGAATGACTGAACAGTCCTGAATTCCTTTTCCAATCAACATTGTTTCTTGAGTTATGTCTCTTTTCACCAACCAGATGGAAGAGGACTAATCAAAGCACGTAATATGTTAACAAATGTCTTCATTGAGTATTCCAGAGAAAAGGTTTTGATCATCTGCACCAACTCCATAACCTTCAGGTTTCTTTTCTTCCCAAAATATTCTGGAGCTGCTGGGTAGCAAATCTGAGCTGTTATAAAATGACAGCAAGTTGACCAGGGTTCTCTTAGACAGAGGCCATAAAACTGCAGATTAGGGAAAGATTCACATTCTATTCACTTGTGAAAAAAGGAGACAGGATCTGGAAGGGAGACAGCCAGGAAGGTGAATAATGAGTTTCTTCCTCTTCCCAAGTCACAAATTAAAATGTGCATTCTGAACACACAAGCTAACCAGAATTGGAATGCCTTCAGACTCACACCCATTGTACTATACTTATGGGTAAATCTCTGTTCCTTCTCAATGTAAGTTTAATGTTTTAATTTTTCTTGGTCTTATTTTCACAATGAACATGTATTATATTTATACTCAGAAACTCACACACACACACACACACACACACACACACACACACAGAAACATTACAATATCCTACTCTCCTGAAAGAGCCAGGTTAGCATTTTTATTTGCATTCTTACAGAGTTTTCTCTGCTTCCTCCTCCACCCACATTATTGATGTCCTTTATGACTGCTGAAGTGGAAGGAGAGACAGGGTATGTTAATTACACGCACATACATTTAGCTAAACATATTCTGTAAAAACCCTCAACTCAGCCAGAACAGCACTCAGCTGCTCTGACCCACTGGGCTGGAGTCCTTGGAGCTCCCTCATCTCCAAACCTCATTCCTCCTCCAGCCTGTGCTCTGTCTGAGAATGGAGTGTTTGAGCCCCACATGAGAGCCCTGATATTTTCCCCAGCCCTCTGCTCTCATCTTCACTCCGGGAAGTGTATTGGAGAACACCAGGGACTCTGCCCAAAGGGAAACAATAAGTGGGTTATAAGGTGAAGCAAAAGTCACTCTCCTCTAGCGACCTCATTTCCATTCATTAAATTACTATAGCACATTAGGGCAAACACAGTGTCCCAGAAAACTACCTCTCCCATGAAATGAGTCTTTCTGCTACTAAGAGGAATTTTCCTATAAGTTTCTCACATTTCCATGAACAAAAAGATAATAACACCTGTCTTAGCTATCATTTATTTTGTGTGTGCTATATGTGGGGAAATGTGCTAAATGTTTTACAACTGTTATCTATATCATTTCACATTTAACACTGGGAGGAAGGCATGGCTTAGTTGACAGGCGCATGACCTAAAGTCAGAAGCCCTGGGTTCAAATCCTGGCTCTGCTACTTAGAAGCTGTGTACTGTGGGCAAATTGTTTAGCCTCCCTATGCTTTAGAATTCAAGTTGTAAGTGAGGATAATATTAACAAGTTATATAATAAAAGGTTTAGAACAGTACTTAGTACACAGTGAATGTTTAAAGTACTTCCAACTCTCATTACTATTATTTTTACCATTTTTCGGATGAGGAAGCTGAGGTTTAAAGGATATGTAATTTGTCCTAAGTCACAGAACTAATCCAGACTTCTGACTTTTGAGACCAAGGGACCTGTGCTCAATTACAAGTAGTCAGCAGTAGGACAAGGAGGAGCACGGGGGTTCCTGGTTCCTAAATTATATCTCTCTCTGAACATCACACACCAAAGATGCATAAAGTGTGAACTCCTGTGCTGAATTTCTATAGACTCTAGATATATCTTAGATGTTATTTTAGGGAAAAAAGAATCATCATATCCAGGCATGTCTCATACACAGTGCCTCAATAAAACAATCTCTCCTCCATCCTTTGAGTCAAAGCAGTGGGCCATGGATATATGCTTGGGAGAAGGAAAGGGTATGTGGTGAGAATAACCGAACAGCTCGGTCTATTTGGAAAGAAGAGCAAAACATCTCTCCTCCCACCCCCGACCTGTGGGACTACCCAGATTGTCCTTCCAGACAGAAGCCTGCTCTTGTCTCCACAGGGATCAACAGCCTAGGGTCCTTCATCCCAGACACCTCTATGTGATCCTGAGCCCCAAGTAACACATGACCTGCTCTGGCTAACACCTGCCATTTCTAACATGTTTTCTTGATATTTGCCTTTTTGTTCATAAAAGCAGAAAGCATTATGAGGGAAAAAAATGTTAAAGTAACTGGATTTTAAGCAATCAAAACTTTGCTTACCCTGGGGCCTTATGTCTAGCTTGGGGTATTGATTTTCTTTTTGACAAATGTGTTGTATACTAAAAGTGGTTTGTTTTCATAGAAAAGTATACTCTGACTTTCCGTGTTATAAACAGTTTTCAGATTCCCAGGCTAACCCACTGTAGTAGATTGTACTGTTGTTACAACTACTCAGTGCCTCCTCCCTGTAAAGTTACTTCTCTAGCCCTTGGACAGCTTGCTTGTCTGCCTTTCTTTAGCCGGTGAAATGTGAGCACAAGTGATGTGTGGCATTCTGATCACAAGTTTTAAGAGTCTGCATGGTTTTACCAACACAGGGTTCCACCATCACTATTTTCCCCTCTGTTATAAATGCAGCAATGCCCAAGAGAAGGGTTGCTCAACTCAGATCCTGTAATAAAGAAAACATGTAGAGCAGACCCATAGCCAACCCATAGCTTATATGCAGTATAAGTGAGAAATACATTTTTGTTATTGTAAGCCACTGAGATGCAGCATAACCTAGCGGATCCTGGCTACTCTATCAATGGAACCTATTCAGATCATACTGATCTAAGCATACTGATCTATGTATTTGCAAAAGTAGTTGAAAATAATGCTTGCAATGATCTAATTTTTTTTTTAAATCATTTTCAGCTCTAGGACTAGAGCCAAAGCATTTTAATATGACTGACATCATCCTTGTCTGTATTCAAAATGCAAACTAACCCTGGACATGTTTTGATGCCCCCAGGCACATTTCAGATCCCTCACACAATGTAGCTTTCATTCTGATACTTTTTTTCCTCTTATGGGTACATCTGTGAACTACAGAATTTATACTTCCTCTTTTCAGTGTCACATTCAGAGCTTTTACTAGCCTCATGATATGTTCTCTTAAGTGCATTCCAAAGGCAATTGCAAAGCAAAAGCCAAATTCAACCCTGCCACATCATACTGAAAAGAAATGGCTCAAAGGTTAACAGCAGACATATGGCTCATGCCTGCTATTTCCTCTAAACTTGATGCTGGATTTTTTAATTCCTTGTTCATATAAAGCTACAGCCAAATAAGCTATCAGAAGCATGTATACAGTGCTTCAGAATGGAAAAAGAAAGCTGAATGGCAAACAAATTATATTCGAGAAGACTATTTGGAAACGTTGACTTTTAGAAAATAAAATCACACATAAGCAAACATGTCTGGTTAGTCAGATTCCTGGCTAGGATGCAAAAAGACAAAACAAAACAAAAAGTTTAAAGTCATATCCAGTTAAATAAGAAGGTAAATGGATGGTGGTGATGGTGTTAGAGTATCAGCAAACTTTAAAACAAATAGTTATAAGTACAGATTAAATATATATACACATACATATTTATATATACATAAACACTTCTGATTATAATATATTAAATAATGCATACAATATTACATATGAAATACAAATGTACATATATATCCTGTAGGATTTACTCTTGCAACTAAGCTTTGCATTTCTTTTTAAGTCAGTCTTCAGTGATAAAAAGATCCCTTTTTATTTATTAAATACATAGCTTAATTTTCTTCTTCTTCTTTTTTTTTTTTTTTTTTTTTTTTTGAGTCTCACTCTGTCTCCCAGGCTGGAGTGCAGTGGCAACACTCATGGTCACCCCAGCATCAACCTGCTGGGCTCCGGCAATCCATCTGCCTCAGCCTTCCAAGTAGCTGGAACTACAGGCACGCACTACCGTGCCCAACTAATTTTTTATTTATTGTAGAGATGAGGTCTTGCCAAGTTGCCCGGGCTGGTCTTGAGCCCGCGGGCTCAGGCAATCCACTCGCTTCAGCTTCCCAAAGTGCTGGGATTACCGACTGTTCTCCATGTTTTCTAACATTTGTGTCTCACCTTGTACTCCCTACAAAGTGTCTGGTCTTAAAACCAGCACAGCTGAAATGAGTAACTGCCCAGACAAAGGGCCACATCTGCTTGGTTTAGCAGGATGAAGACAGACGACAGGCCCACTCTGCAGAGACGCTCAGCTTTGCCCAGCAGCACAAACGTCAGAACTCACCAGATACTGGGTAAAGACGGAAACTTCCTCTGTGCTGCTGTCCGAGTTCATTCTCACCAACCTCCCGAGTCTAGGGGAACTCACAACCATAAATGTTATAGTTCTGTTTCCTGCACTGTCCAAATCATTTGTCACAGCTTTCAGGTCACAAGATGAAAGGGGCTTTGTGGAACCTAAGTAAAGATTAAAACATGCATGTAAGTAAAAGCATAGGAAAGCTCGTTAATAAATAATCTTTAGACCCCTGAAAACTCGTTGGGAAACACTTGATTATGAATAAAGAGGCGGGCCAGTTCCAACTTGAAATTAAGCTGTGAAAGTCTAGTGATTCCTGAGACACCTATTTGTGAGCATAATTCACTCCTGGACCCCAGGTGAAATGGGCTTCTTACCCACAGCCCAGGCCTGGATGTCTGATTGCTAGAGAAAGAAGGCAATGCCAGGGTGTATGGCTCCCAGTTCAGCTCCAAGCATGTGAAAAGGAAAGCCTACTGTGCAGCACTAAGAACACAGAAGACGGCACACTCCCCTTGAAGCGCAGAGGTATCTTGGCCTGACTGTGGCTGTAGGTACTCAATGGAGTGTCCATCTGTTGATACCTGGGGAGAGAGGTTGGCTCTAACAAATAGGAGACATCTCCCGGAGACCCCCAGACACGCATGTTTCCTGGATGTGGTGGGCAGTGAAGGGCCTGTGTTGGCTACCAGGGGTTGAAAATCCGGTGACACACGGGTTTGCTTGCTAATGTGACCTCACTGTTAACCAGAAGCCAGAGAGGCTGGGGACACTCATGTTAGAGCAGTGCTTCTCAAATGCTTTGTGGTAAAGGATCAGTGCTTCCCCCCGATCCTCTGTGAACAAATAATTTTATAGAATACAATAAAAATGTCATAGCAATGTCAAATTGCTATAAAAATTTCTAAACACTTCCTCTCGCTGTCTGTTCTTATCAGTTCACAGACTAGAAAGTCCATGGCCCACACTTGGAGGAGCACAGAGCTGGAATACATATCCTTTTACTTTGCAATGATTTAGAGAACATCTGCAACTTTATGGGATGGCAGTTCTGAAATAGACTCACATCATTCTTCCAGCCCAGAATCTTAATTCATCTCTTCTGTTTTAGTCCTTGCTAAAGGGCTTTAGCAGGGGGCCTTCTCAGGGTAGCCCTCTGAGAAGGCACTTTATAAACTGTTTATGGAGTTGAGTTAACCACCCAATAATAATTAAGCCTCCCGAATGACATCCTTCTTTGCTTTCCTTACTCAGTCATTGTAGTCTTAGAGAGCAAAGGCCACAAATTGCAATGTTTAAACTTCGCTAGGCATGTGTTAAGTCCAAGGGGAAATCAGCTTTGGTTCTGGAAGATTTCCAAACTTGCAAGAGTTGTTCTGAGTCTTCAGTTTGGAGGCTTCATTTAAAATTCCTGAGCCCCTGGGATGGGCACTAGGTCTCCAGGCTCCTAGAGGTGAGGGTAGGAGTGCCTGGTATCAGACACAGGAACACAGCTCCACACCAGGTTCAGGACTGCCTTGATACAAGCTTGGTTATTGCATAACGTGCTCATGTGATGCTTGCAACTGCCACTCACATTCCTCTCACTTCTTACTGATGACATTTTTTGCAGTCATTGCCACCTTCTGGCATCTGGAGCTGGGAAGCCAGGGTCAGAGGTCACCCTGGGGAGGCCAAGAACAATGCTTCAGTGCCCTTACTCAGTATTATATAAAGCCATAATTGTCACCTGTCAAGGTAGGGTCTCCCTGTCCTATCAGATGGATTATATCTCCTATATGTGTGGTTGTTAGGCACCCCAACATCCAACTCCTCCTTCTTCAGTTTTTCTCTGGAACCTTTCCTCACTGTGCCTTCTTATAAAGGACCCTACCTTATAATTCACTTGTTCCTTTACCTCCAGGGTTACCTTTGGTGATGGGAAGACGGGAGGAATGTTTTAAATATATATATTATTTAATTTGTCTTAGCCTTTTGGAGTAGAGGACCCACCAGAGCTGTTTCAGGCTAAGAGTGCTTTCTCTCAGCCAGCATGCATCAATCCCTCCTCCTCTTTTCCAGCTACCTAATCCAAAAGGGTATCCAGATTGATTTCTATTCAGCAGCTGCTCTGCACATACTCTGCTGGTAAGACCAGCTACGCCCTGGGCGGCAACTACCTGACAGTTATCTCTTAGGGCACAACCCAACTCGCCAAAAGACAAACATTCTTTCCCTTTGCTCACCTCATTTCACCCAAGCAGTTGGTATTTTCATCAGTGAGCTCCACGCACTTAATTTGGGAATGACTTCTCTAAGGTCCCAACTAAATCTATATCCACAGAATAACTGTCCTATAAAATAGGTGTATGGTTACAAAAGACTCTGTAACCATACCTGTTGGGTAAGTTCTCACTCCATATGTCCTTCTTGGAAATTTGAAAAGCAAGTTTACATGCTAAAGTCTCTGAGAAGTCACAGGGTAAAGAAATCTATTTTATTTTCCTTTTAAACACAGTATTTCTCAAACATACTTGTATCCCAGTGTGTTTATTTCATGAAAAAACCATCCCCCGCCATAATAGCAAGAGTTGCATGGGCACTAGGTTTGGAGGCCTTATACGTTTCTTTAGTAAACACTAAAATTCCCAATATGTGAAAAGTCCTACAATAAGAAGCAGAGATATACCAAGACACAGCTTACCCAGTCTGTACCATTCACTGGACACTTACCATAATATGTTTTACATAGTTAGCATACTCTTGAATGTAAATCTCACCATCTCTTAGATATCATAATAACCCTAAGAAGTGTGCATTTGTTTCCTCACCACTAAGAAGGAATAAGGTTTGGAGAGGTTATGCAACTTCCCTGATGGCCAAATGTAAGCCTCGCTTACTCAGAAGTATTTTTTAAGTTGACACTGCATCATCCATACTATTCTATTTTGACTCAATGGGGAAATGATATGCAACATGTTCTCTTCCCCAGATATCTAGATGAAATCTGACATATTCTCCTCACATTCCAAACGTACCCTTCCTCTCCCTGGTTTCCATACTGCCCTCCCTGGTGTGCCCAGCCCTCCTCGATGCCACCCACCAAAATGCTGCTCACTCCATAGGGTCAGCCAGAGACCTGTCTTGTCCAACAAACTCTCCCTGACCCTTCCAGTCCATGGGGAATTTCCCTTCTCCAAACTCATGCAGCTTACCCAGTCTGTACCATTCACCGGACACTTATCATAATATGTTTTACATAGTTAGCATACTCTTGAATATATATCTCACATTTTACCAATTGATAAGCCTTTAATTACTTCCTTGAGGATCAACAACCTTTTCTTACAGTTCTTGGTTACCTCCTATGAAGTCTCACAATCTTCAGTTCAGTGTTTCAAGGCCTACTGAAGAAAAGGTTTTACAAATCTCTACTCTAAACCCTTTAGCAGCACAATGAGTCCCTTCTCCTTTCTTCTCTCCTTTAATTTCCACCACAGAGGACAGACATGTGAGATGTGGTTCCCTCTATCTCTTGACCAAAGAAACTACAGTCATAGACTTTGCCAGGAAGGCCCTTTGCTAATGCCTGACTCTGCATCTATGTAAGTTTATATTGTAGATCATTTTAACAAAACTCTCAAGGTCAGTCCTTCCCCAACATTCTTTGAAAAAGGGCCAAGTACAACTTGGATAAGCAGAAAAACTAGGGCCTAAAGCCACAGTATATTCCAACATGCCACCACTAAAGATAAATAAAATCAATGGAAGCACTCAAGGTGAAAAACTAGTTACAAATCTCTTTTATGGGAAATATATTTTGCAGAAAGAAATAGAACACATTTCAACTAATATGGATATATTCAAAATATATAAACAAAAGGAAAATATACTTTGGGTAGATTTTTTTCCTAGTTCACACACAAAAAATATTCATTTAGAAATGTAGTCCTGGAGATGGGCCAAGATGGCGACGGCATAGGTGAACTGGTGAGATTCTCTGAATGGACCAAGACTGCATACTGCTGAATAGACAGACTGTAAAGCAGAGGGAAAAGTGAACAAAGCCAGAAGACCCTCATAAGGAAGAACAGGTCATTGCAGAAGAGAAATAAAAGCAACCCCACCTTCCCTCAAAAACAGAATTGAAGAGGGGGAGGGAAAGGGGTAAAGGGAGAAAAATCTACAGAAATGAAGAAAAACCAAAAGAAGAGTATGGGTCTCTCCCAGACGCCTGGGAGAGCAGACACTGAGAAAATTGACTTTGGAATACAAACAATGAAAAGTCCCCAGAATGAAGGGTCTCAAAATGCAAATGCAGATATCAAAACAATAATGGAGAGACTAAAAAGAATTGAGGAGACACAAGAAGAAACTAGGAAGGAGCTGATATCTGAGATAACAGTAATAAAGAATACTGTGAATGAAATAAATAACAAATTGATAAGCATGGAAAGCAGAATTACCCAAGCAGAAGAAAGAATCTCAGAGCTTGAGGACCAAAATATAGAAATAACCCAAACTCTTAAAAACACAGAAAATAAGCTAAAAAAGACAGAACAAAACCTTCAAGAGATGAGTGACTACCTCAAGAGGCCTAACCTAAGAATAATCGGACTCCCTGAGGTAGAAAGAGAAACAGAGACCACATTGGAACAAACTTTCCACGAGATCATTCAAGAAAATTTCCCTCATCTAATCAGTGATACAAAAATTG
>NW_007254361.1:0-1591 GCF_000164805.1 Carlito syrichta | reverse complement strand
ATTTTACCAAACCGAGTATTCAATATATAAAAAAGGATAATATTCCATGACTAATGGGATTTTATACCAAGTTATTTAACACTGAAAAGAGATCAATGGAATATATTGTACGGACAAACTACAAAGTAAAAATCATATGATCTCTCAAAAAGTATAGGGAAAGCATTTGACAGAATCCAACAATCCTTCCTGATAATAATTCACACCAAATTCAGAATAAAAGGCAATTTCCTTAAATGGATGAAAGACAACTACTAAAAACTTACAACTACCCTAAACATATATGCACCCAACATAGGCGCACCAACATTCATAAAGCAACTTCTAGGAAAACTAAAGAAAGACATTGATTCTAACACCATAATAACTGGGGACTTTAATACACCACTCACAACCTTAGACAGATCATCAGGACAAAAAATCAGCAAGGAGATCCGGAACCTCAATGAGACTCTGGACCAAATGGACTTAATTGATACCTATAGAACACTCCATCCAAAGACCACAGAATACACATTCTACTCATCACCACATGGAACATATTCTAAGATCGACCACATAATTGGACACAAATCAAGTATAAGCAAAGTTAAAAGGACTGAAATTCTGCCATGCACCTTTTCGGACCACAGTGGAATAAAAATAAACATTGACACCAACAAAGTCCCTCCAAAACCCACAAAGACATGGACACTAAACAGCATGATGCTAAATAACTCCTGAGTCAATGATGACATCAAATAGAGATCAAAAGATACATGGAAACAAATGAAAATAAAGAAACATCTTACCAAAATCTCTGGGATGCCTTAAAAGCTGTAATAAGAGGGGAATTTATATCCCTACAAACACACATGAGGAAAATGGAAGGAACAGAAATTGACAACCTAACAAGCCACCTAAAGAAGCTGGAAAAGCAAGACCACAAAAACCCTAATTTCAGCAGAAGAATCCAGATCACCAAAATAAAAGCCCAAATCCAGGACATAGAAGACAAAAAGATAATACAAAAAATCAATGAAACAAAAAGCTGGTTCTTCGAAAGGGTAAACAAGATTGATGGTCCCCTAGCTAGACTGACCAAGAAAAAACGAGAAAAAAACCAAATAAGCATAATCAGAAACACAAAAGATGAAGTCACATCTGACCCTGAAGAAATACAAAAGATCATTAGAGACTACTACGTACACTTGTATGGAAACAAACTTGAAAGCCAGAAGGAAATGGAGGACTTTCTGACATCACACAACCTACCTAGGTTGGAACAAGAAGAAATTGAGACCCTAAATAAACCAATAACAATCAAGGAAATCGACCACGTAATAAGAAAACTTCCTACAAAAAAAAGCCCTGGTCCAGATGGCTTTCCAGCAGAATTCTACAAGACATTTAAGGAGGAGCTGATACCAATCCTACTGAAGGTATTCCAGGCGATTGAAAAAGATGGAACTCTCCCCAAATCATTTTACGAAGCCAACATCACATTGATACCCAAGCCAGGTAAAGATCCAACAAAGAAAGAGAACTACAGGCCAATATCTTTGATGAACATAGATGCTAAATTCTCAACAAGATCCTAGCAAACCGGATT
>NW_007254360.1:0-6479 GCF_000164805.1 Carlito syrichta | reverse complement strand
AAAGAAAGAAAAAAGAAAGAAGAAAACAAAGAAAGAAAAATGTTCCGCAAACATTCTGCCCTCAGTCCTTCCCCCCACCCCCCCACAGGAGAGGGTTGCCCAAGTTCAACACCTTCCACCCCCAACCCACCCAATGGCTGCCCCACCTTGGGGTGGGAGTTACTGAGGCTCCCTGGCCGGGTTCCTGTGGCTCTCCTCTCCGAGGTGAGATATGTGCATGAGGCAGGCCGAACATTCAAATCGGCAACTGGGACCTTCCACCAAGAATGATCAGGGACACCTCCCTCACCCAGGGACATTTCTTCCCCTGCAATCCCATTGTTCCTGGCTCTAAAGCCAGTCGCCCTGTGAACACAGCATGTGCAGTTGAGAATCTGTGTAAGATTATGATGTTTTTTGAAACAGGGTCTGGCTTTGTTGCCCCTGGCCAGGGACGGGGGACACGACTGTCATTCTCTGTCAGCCACAAATTCACGGGCTTCAAATATCCTCCAGCCTCAGCCTCCAGAGCGGCCAGAATGACAGGCACCTCGATCTCGTACCCCCTGTTTGGATGGGTGTGGGGACAGGATCACCCTACATCTCCCCTTCTGGCCATGGGTTCCTGGGCGTCATCATCCTAACGTCTCAGTCTCTCAGAGAGCTGAGAGTCCAGGTATGGGACGCTGCACCAGACCTTCTGGTTCATTTTTGATAAAAGATTGAGGCTGGGCTCAGGGGCTCAGCCTCATCATCCCAGTACTTTGGGAGCTGAGGTCAGCAGCCAGCCTGAGCATGTGGGCCGAGACCTACCCGGGCAAGTCAGAGAGACATTGTCCCCACCCTCCATCCCAAATGAGCTGGGCATGGTGGTGTGTGTCTTTTTTTCTGCTCCTTAGAAGGCCAGGTAAGGGTCACTGGAGCCCGGTGGGCCGAAGTTGCTGTGGCAGGGATCAAGCCACTGCTCTCCCTCCTGGGCAAAGGAGTTATATTCCATCTCAAAGAAATAAAGGAAAAAAGGGGGAAAAAAAGAAGAGCATCCATTTGTGTATGGAATTGTGATCTTCGTGAAGAGACAAAGATCATTTGAAAAGGATTCCCCAGCCTTGGGACTAGAGTACCCAAAAGACAGTGCATTGGCAGACAATCAGGCTGTGGCTTTGAGATACTGAGGTGGGGGACTGTTGAAGCCCGGGAGTTCAAGACCAATCTGGGCCAAGTAGCGAGACCTCGTTGCTCCCTGGAACGTAAACAGAGGAGTCGCATGTTGTGGCGCCCTCGGTTCTGGATACACGAGATGTGAAGCCCTCCATCATGAGCCTTTCTTTGGCGTCACCCCCACTGACCGAAAGTGCGAGTCCAGGCTGGGACAACGTCACACATGGCCATGACCCAAGCATTGGGAGGCAGAAGCGGGAGTCTGCCTGACCCAGGGGTTGGAGACCAGCCCGGGTGACATGGTCAGACCTCGTCATGGTGAAATGTCCCCAAAATCGAGTCAAGAGTGGTGCCCCCCGGAGTCCCAGCTGCTCAGGGGTTGGGAGGGGAGGACAGCCTGAGTCCGTCAGGTCGAGGCTCCAGGAGCCACAATCATGCCACTGTGCCCCAGGTCAGCCATTGGAGACTACAGAGACAAAAAAATGCTTCCTACGTGCATCACTATGGGCGTGCACAGCTCCCCCGGGAAAGGTCCACATGGGTGATGTACTATG
This sequence comes from Carlito syrichta, assembly GCF_000164805.1. NCBI lineage: Eukaryota > Metazoa > Chordata > Mammalia > Primates > Tarsiidae > Carlito > Carlito syrichta. Next base: position 4,788 of record NW_007254360.1, on the reverse strand, counting down.
GGGTGATTGGGGGAGGAAGGGACCGCCCTCCACCCAAAGGTGGTAGACTGGGTGACCAGAACCTGGGCTGACCATGGCATTGATGGACTGCCTTGATTGCTGTGTGCACGACAGATGCCCTAGCTTGGGGCTGTCTGTTCTGTGAGCTCACACATGTCTTTGTTGTGGGTATGTGTTTAGAAGGTGAAGGCAGGTCTTCTGGTGTGTGTAGCCCAAGACATGCAATTTACATGCCCGGTGGCCACATTTGAAAACTCCTGTGAATGACAGGCCAAAAAGTACCTTTTCCTCTCCCATCACTGAGGGTGACTCCTTGAGCTAGGTGGCAGGTAGTTTGTGATGGTGATTGTGATTATTATTATTTGGAGTCAGAATCCAGCTCTGTCACACAGGCCAGAATGTAGGGGCACGCTCAAGGCCACTGCAGACTCCACCTGCCAGGCTCAGACAATTCTCCTGCCTCAGTCCCCAGAATGTCTGGAACCACAGGCCTGAGCCACCATGCCTGGCTAACCTTTGCATTTATTTTGATGGCCAAGAGGACGTCATGTCCCATGTACCAGGCTGGTGTCAAACACGCAGGCTCAGGCAGTCCACTCGCCTGGCCCTCCAAAAGGCCAGGACAGACTGAGACCCTGAGCCCGGCATGTGATTGTGATGGTGGTGGTTGTTGGTATTATTATTCTGAGTCGGAGTTTCACTCTGTTGCCCAAGCCAGATCTCAGGGACCCACTCTCCCTCTGCAGCCTCCACCAACTGGGATCTGGTGATCCTCCCTCCATGGCCTCCCTAGTGGCAAGTATTACAGGCATGTACCACTAGGCTCGGCTCATTTCTTTGGCTTCTTGTAGAGAGAAGGTCTTACCAAGGTGCCCAGGCTTGTCTTGATCCTGGGGACTCAGGCCATCCTCTTGCCTCAGCCTCACAGACCAGTGGGATAACAGGCGTGAGCCCCAGCGTCTGAACTCCAAACCCCTCTCAGGGGCCCATTGTGAGGTCCGCTCCATTCCAATGACCCAGTGTCAGGAGCCAGACTCAGAGACATTCATGTGGACAGGATTCAGAAGGCTGAGGACCCCATGTGGTAGGGCCATTCTAGGTCGCTACTGGCCCTGCTTCTTCTACTCATCTTGTTATGTTTGCCACTGGTATATGAAGAAATGGGGAATGCAAAAAAATAGTAGTCCATTAAAATAATATATTAATAGAAAGAAGCAATTAGTGAAATGGAAATTTTTCTGCCGAGATATGACCCTTCACTTGAGTTTCTCTGTCCCCACCCTTTTGGTGTTTTAAACTGCAACAATGGTTGAAAACTATGCAGGGTACTCTCCTACCCCTGGGAGTCCTGAGTTGAATGTGCATCATTCAGCCTTATGGGACTATAGATGCAAATTATAAACAGCATGTTTGGCATCATAATAGGCTTATTGGTTTTAGTATTTAAGTTGGTTGCTAATTAGAGAATTATGGGGATGTTGCTTTCCTTTTGCTAATTGTGAAGTGTTATATAGGTGTTTTTAACATAACAAAAAAAGTTGCTGTAATGACTACGAGTGTTTTAATTTTAGGTGTGGCCATTTATGCAAGAAAACAGATGGATGGCCCTATAATTTGCAATATACACAAACTTTTTGCATTTTAGAGTAGTTGATTAATATAGAAAGGTTGAAATAGTAGGAAAGGCTTTGTAATTGTATTTTTTAAAAAATTTAGGAAAACATAACTTAGGCATTAAGTTGTTAACATTTAGATGGTTAGGGTTAATCGTTACAGAAAACACGTTGTGAAAAATTACATGCTTTAAAGATTCTATTAGTGGATATATTGTCACAAATTTGAGGGAAGACAGAGAGTATTTCATTGCTGTTAGAACAATAATCAAAACAAAATAATACACTGGGTTTGAAGGCCAAACTGTATGTAACTAAAAGTATAAAAATAACTTGAAAAGAAAAATAAATTGGCATCTGTCCTGCATAACAACAGAGTCAGTGTCCATGTTTTCTCCTATGTCGATGCTGTTCCTCCTTCAGGAAACCCTGGCCTGCTGGACCTGGACTCCGACTAGTGGCATCTGAACAGGGACCTTAAAGTCAGACCTTACTTTAATTAGAAGGGATCGGAACATACCTAGGGTGCTGCAGACCCCTCTCTAGAGAAGGACAGAGCTAGGAAGGGTATGCAGTTTTAGAGTCATGATATGATCATGGGTCAGAGTGAATTTAAAGAAAAAAGAAAATTGTTCATAAGTATTTTGATGCATATGCTTTCTAAAAGAGGAATTAAAGATTCCCCTAAGCTGGGCTGGGTGGCTCAGCCTGTAATCCCGCACTTTTGGAGACTGAGGTGAGTGAATTGCCTGAGCTCGTGGGTTCGATACCTGCCTGGGCAAATTGGCGAGACCTCATCTCTACAATAAATACAAAAATCAGTCGGTCACAGTAGCACTTTCCTGTAATTCCGGCTACTTGGAAGACTGAGGCGGATGGATTGCCAGAGCCCAGGAGGTTGAGGCTGCAGTGGCTGAGAGCAGACACTGCACTCCAGTGTAGGCGACAGAGTGAGACTCCAACCCCCCAAAAATATAAATGAATAAAGTTTCCTCTCCATGATTATCTTGTTTTCTCCATCTGGGAAAGAACAGTGCCCCTGATTCCCTGAAGAAGGCATCATTAATTTAGAAACATGACAAAGTTTTTAGAAAAAATGGGAACTGTATTACACTCTCCACGGTCTGGAATGAGTGCTTGTAAAAACTCTTGCATTATAGAATATAATTAGAGATGTCTTAGATCCACAACAAAAGATTATTAAAATGCCCATTAAAGTAAATGAGGAACCAGGTGAAATAACTCCCTTACTAACCCCTGTTCCTTCTCTGGCAATTTTATCCACTGTCCCTGATGATCCTCTACCCCCTGACGATAAGGTAAACTTAAAAGAAACAGCAGCTAGGTATCATGAAGAAAAATATCCAGATAATTTAAATTTGCCCATTGAAGTCAAAAGACTTCTGGCAAGTTGGGCCGGGGGGGGGATTGTGATTTGTTACCATCCTAATTTAAGGAGAGAACATTGTCTTTCCATACTGATTCCGGTTTTATAAAAGGGCTGTTTCCTCAAATTAAAACAGCTACCATTACTGTTAATAAGACAGCTATTCTTGATTTACTGATCCAATTACAGCAACTAATAATTGTTAGAAACTAACCATTTTTCATAGGTCATATTAGATTTCATTCAGGACTACCTGGACCTCTACATCAAGGTAATCAATTAGCAGATGCCTTGGCAAAATTGGTCATGTGCCCTCTCCTTGTAGATTCCTTAGTCAATCAAGCTCAGCAATCCCATAAAATTTATCACCAAAACGCTGCATCTTTAAGGCACCAGTTTCACATTCCAAGATAAATGGCTGGACAAATGATAAAACATTGGACTTCATGTCCTACTTCTAATAAACCCCTCCCCTCAGGAGTTAACCCCCATAAATTAAAACATAGTTTTTTTTGCAAATGGATGTTACTCATTTCCAAAGTTTTGGAATATTGTCATTTCTACATGTGATAGTGGATATATTTTCCCATGTAATTTTGGCCTCACCCAGAATTTGGGAAACCTATAAAGATGTAGTCCAACATTTATTCTTTTCCCCCCCACAGGTTGGTATTCTGAAACAATTAAAAACTGATAATGCTCGTGCTTATGCCTCAAAATCTTCTGTCGTTTTAGACCCAGTTTGACATCTCACATTCTATAGGAATTCCGTATAATCCTTAAGGTCAAGTTATAGTCGAGAGAACCCATCAATAGTTAAAAAATCCAATAAGTAAATTGCAGGAAGGGGAATTCAGATATAGTTACCCCCATCATATCGTAAATCATGCTATGTTTGTAATTAATCATCTCAATTTGAATCCTCAAGAACATTCAGCTATGATAAGATTTTGGAGTCATGAAAATACTGTTAAACCAATGGTAAAATGGAAAGATTTTCTTACACTTCAATGGAAGTGGCCAGATGTCCTTTTAACATGCTGCAGAGAATATGCTTGTGCTTTTCCCCAGGATTTACCCTCACCTATTTGGGTACTGAATAGTCTAATTAGACATATCCAGTGCCCCACCCCCATCGATGTACAGTCAGATGAGACATAAATCATGCCACCAGTCTGAGTTGGATGCAGATGATGAAGAGAAGGCATTGGTGCCAAAGCTGAGACGGCTCACCATTCAACAACCACTTCCACCTCCACCAACTCGACCAAAGGCATCTAATCATTTGTTGTCTCCCACTGCTCAATGCAGACGTTGCCTTTGAGCTGTTTGACTAGACAGTGCAGACTGCCCACATTGTGGCAAATCAAGGTGCTCACTCATGACAGTGAGGATTTGTTTCACTCTGAAAACACTTCTCTCACTCCCTCTAATGTTTTTGTTGCTATACTGGCTATTATAGAATGCCAGGTGGGTTGTATTTATTCAGCAAAATCTTATTGGGCTTATATCCCAAACCCTAGTGTGTTCCAGGCTGTTACATGGGATGCTGAGATTACTGTTTTACTAATCATTCCTCTTTTTCATCACAAGTCAAAACTGTTATTAATCATAATTTTTCTTTTTCAAGTAGTTCTAGCTCTCCTCCAATATGTTTTAGTTTACCTAAAAATTCAGAATGGTCACTTGATATTTCGGGTTGCTTTAATTCCTGTACAAAATCTATGGTAACTGGTAGCCCCTATGATCTTCCCAGATGGCAAAGGACTGAGATAATTGGTTTCTTAA
>NW_007254359.1:4984-15214 GCF_000164805.1 Carlito syrichta | reverse complement strand
ACCAGCCTGGGCAACTTGGTGAGACCTCATCTCTACAATAAATAAAAAAACAAGCTAGCCAGGCAAGGTGGCACATGACTGTAATTCTACCTACTTGGAAGGCTGAGGCAGGAGGATCGCCTGTGCCCAGCAGGTTGAGACTGCAGTGGTCATGAGCATACCACTGAGGTGGTTATGAATGTTCTACTGCACTCCAGCCTAGGTGACAGAGTAGACTTCAACTAAAAAACCAAAAGCCTACAAAGTTTCATATGCATTAAACTGGATTTTCTACAGAAATTCCAAATTTATTACAAAGAATACATCTATTAATGCAAAGAAAAAATTATTTGCAAAATGCTCCAGCTGGAAACATCTTTTCTGGTAAATCATCCCTTTAAGCATGCAAACAATTAATTGTTAAAAATCAAAAAAGAAGACCAGGTGCAGTGCCTCATGTCTCTAATTCCAGTACTCTGGGAGGCTGAGGTGGGAGGATCGCTTGAGACCAGCCTGGGTAACATAGAAGAATAGTCTCTATACAACAAAAAATTAGTCCAGTGTGGTGGCGGACAACTGTACTCCAAGTTACTGAGAAGCTGAGGCAGAATGATCACCTAGGTCCAGGAGGTCAAGACTGCAGTTAGCCCTGATCATACCACTGTACTCCACAGCCTGGGCAACACAGTGATATTCTCAACTCAAAAAAATAAATAAATAACACAAATACAAAACAAATAGATAAAAATCAAAACAGTCACTTATCTGTGCATCTCAGATTTCTAAGTGGGATCTGTCCAGATTTGTGATAATCATGTAAAAAGGAATTCCAAAGAATCTGAATAAAATCCTAAATCACAAATAGTTGTCTACAAGCAGTCCCCAATATTCCAGGAAAGTAATACTTCAAATGTTTCTAGTGACCGGCAGGAAGTATTCATGGAACATCCTGGAGTCTACAGCTAAAAACTGATCAAGATTTGCTGACCAAGTTTAACTGGGCCCTGGAAATGAGGTTCAGAAGAATCAAAGCTGAAGTGCCAAAGAAACACCCCCAGTGCTGAAGAGAACCAGGTGGATGAAGCCATTCCTGTCCCTCACCACAGTAGGCCTGACCCATCACCTGTAGGCCTGCATCCAGTTGCTCTAGGAAGCTACTGTCACTCTACACTGTCCACATGGACAGCATGCCTACCTGTCTACTCAGTGGGAAAAGGGTTGTCACATTAGCATCTCCCCATCACCCAACGTAGGCCAACTGGGCATCACCCCCCATTCTAGCCACTCTGAACACCAGGCTTCATGTATTACATAAACCCTCCACAAGGACATTATCCCATTGACAGATGAGAAAACTTGGAAGCTGAGAAAGCTTAAAAGCATGGCATCTTGTCAGATCTTTAGGAGAATAAAAAATTAGTCATCAGGATTCACATCCAAGCCTATCTCTTTTCATACTGACCGTGGGTTTCTTGGTAGCCCTAATATTTTTTGCAGGTTTAAAAGCGCTAACACTTTCTGGTCTCCTTCTAACATTCACCTGCAATGACATTAATACCAAGTGGCAATTTACTAGATACCAAAAAGTAGACCAGGCCACTTACTATAAACATTTACTGAGCTTACCATGCTGCATACTGTTCTGAATGCTTACAACAACCTCGTAAGGTGGTTCTACCGTTATCCTTAATTTATAGAAGAAACTGAAGCCCCGAAGCCCAGGAAGCATTGATAATCTGCATAAAGCCAAGTAATTCCACTGAATCCCTCACTCAAATAAGGCTATCTGGCTCCACAACTGAAGCTCTGAAACTATCCTTCTTTCCTCCCAAGAGAATTTATATAGGCCTTCTTACCTAATCCCTGAACTCCATGAGCTGAACATTATCAACACCAATTTGTAGATGGAATAGAGGCCCTAAAGGTAATTTGTCTAAAGTCACATAGCTTTAGGTGATTCAAGTCAAGTTATTCAAGACAAGACTTGAACCCAGGTTTGTTTCACATCTCCAAGCTGTTAATAACTGTACCATTACAAAGAAAGATGTGAGCATAAAAAGACACAGATCCTGATCTATGTTTTTTTTTTTTTTTTTTTTTTGAGTTGGAGACTCACTCTGTCACCCAGACTGGAGTGCAGTGGCTGCTCCTGGCCAACGCAGCCTCGACCTGCTGGGTTCCAGCAATCCTTCCACCTCAGCCTTCTGAGTAGCTGGAACTACAGGCGCGCACTACCATGCCCAGCTAATTTTTTGATTTATTGTAGAGATGAGGTCTCACCGCCCAGGCAGGTCTCGAAACCGCGGGCTCAGGCAATCCACTAACCTCAGCCTCCCAAAGGCACGGGATTACAGGCTGAACCACCGAGCCCGGCTTTGATCTATGTATTTTTAAGTAGTCAATTGCTTTTGAAAATTTCTAGGCCATATTCAGGTTCTTCTTTAAAACGTTTAAGTATGAGAAAGAAGTAAACATGATTATGACAGTAGGAAACTGACAAAAATAGTCTCTTGATGGTCAAAAATAATGGGACACAAACCCTACAAGTTTTTAAGAACTGTATAATCTTTTTCTGTGAGGCTACATCATTTGTCTTTGGCCACAAAATACAGGGACACAGTCAGACACAAACATGTGTGAGGCTCTTATCTCACAATAACACCCACCTCAGGAAAGAATGAAAATCTGCTTTAATTTCATGCTCTTCTTCCTAAGAGATCAGAAACAAAAGCAACACTTAAGAACCCACCTATTTAGGCTATTCTCTTAAATCCTGCAGCATTCAGAAAACAAGCTCAAAAATGTACATTGAGTTTTAGATATTATTTATTAGGTTTCTACTATGAAACAGGTAGATGAATGTTTTTTTTTTTTTTTTTTAGGAGTTGGAGTCTGACTCTGTCACCCAGGCTGAAGTGCAGTGGCATGCTCATGGCTATGGCAGTCTCAACCTGTTGAGCTCAGGTGATCCTGACACAGCCTTCCAAGTCTCTCCAAGTTGCTGACTAATCTCAAAACCCTGGGTTCGGACAATCCCCTTACCTCTGCCTCCCAAAGTGCTGGAAGTACAGATGTTAACCACCATGTCTGGCAGTAATATTCCTTGCCTCATGGACTGAATGAATATCCATTTCTTGTATCTATAAACTAAAACAGAAAAAGGCTCAGAAAATAGATTTTCCACACCACCAAACAAAAACATTAGGACTTTCAAATGCTGTTTCTCAAGACCAATTATATAGTGTAACTCCTCTGCAGTTACACACTACCATGTTTCCACCCAGAGTAAAATTGGGTAATATAATCATTGCTCTCATCATATTTCCAACACATCTCAGAGGTCTCAGCAAAACAGATTACTGCATCTCTAAAAAGCATCCATTTTAAAATTACTAGTCCAACTTAGACAATCAAGCTTACATTCTTAACAATGGAAATTTACCTACTTTACCTTTAGAGACGTGCAGGAATCCCAGAAGCAGCATAGCTGCCCAAGAACACTGGCCAACAGCAAAGTGGGACACTCTGAGGAGGCAAGTCCTCGGACAATCCACACAGAAAGACACAAAACCGTGAAAATGGAAGATGGGCACACAACGCCAACAAGGGGCAGTCACCATCCCTTAAATCCGCCACCTCTGTGTGGGGCCTTTATCTTCATCTTCCACAGATATCGTGCTCTGGGTGATGGCTAGGTTCTCTAGAGTCAGCTACAGTCTCACCAGCACAGACGGGAAAGGAGGACAAGGAAGTGGAACCCGGGGTCTAGGGCCAGCACCCCCATACCCCTCAGGTGTCCCGAGGCAGCAGCCACCACCCCCAGTAATGGCATGTGGAAGAGAAACCGGGGGAAGCGGGGCTGAAGGGTAGGTTTGCCCAGATCTACAGAGCCCTACCCACCCCGCTGACAGCCCACTGTAAACTCCGAGATTCCCTCCAGATGCCCAGGGGCCCCATTGCCTCTCCGTCACCCCCAAAACCCATGGCTAGCCTAGCCTGCCCACCATTCAGTGGGCCTCTGCTTCCTGACACCCCCATGCAGCCCCCCTGGAGGCTCTTGACTTCCAAGCCCAGACACCCCCACGGGGCGCCCCCACCCAGCCCCACCCCCAGAACTCTGACACCATGCCCAGCTCCCTCTGGAAACCCTCCGCAGCAGCGCGAAGTGGGAGGTGGCCAGGCAGTGAGCAGCAGTGGATGACAGCATGGAGCAAGCTAAGAGCCAGGTGAGGCTTGTCTAGGTCCACAGACAGCTCTGCCTTAGCGAGCTGTTCCACTCCTGCCAATGCCCCCCAACCCGCACCACCGAGTGCTCCCCCCCAGACCCCCAAGAGCCCTACCAGACTCCGTTGGGACCCAAATCTCCCACCCAGCATCCAATGGTGCCCCTGCCTGCCTCCCGACCCCATCACCCAGACCCACCCAGCCTCTAGGCCTCCTAGTCCAAACACCCCACCAGGTGACCTTGCCCAATCCCACTCCCTAAACTCGAACACCACCCCCAACCTGGAACCCCTCAACCACCACCCAGCACCCCGAACACCCCCACCCAGCTCAACCCCTGCCCTGACCCAGCAACTCTGGTGGGGGGAGGGGCACCCTGGAGACAACTCCTCCCCTCAGAACCTGGAAGCTTCTGCAAATAAGGGCTAGGGGTAACACGGGGACCCTCCCCCCAAATAGGACACCTTTCTCCAGGCTGAGGGACTCACCCGAGGGGCAAGGAGGTTCGGTCAGTGGCTATCAGGTGGCCAGGTAGTGAGCGGCAGCAGATGGCAGCAGGAGAGCGAGCTAAGAGCAGGAGAGGCCCTACCGGGTCACCAGCCGGTTCAACGTGACTGCCTGTTCTGCTCCTGCCCACACACCCCTCGGGCGCTCCCCAGTACCCCTCCCATAACCCCAGGAGCCCCGCCCACCGGCGCCCAAATCTCCCACCCAATATCCAATGGCGCCCTTGCCCACCTCCCCACCTCCTCACCCAGACCCTGGGCTTCTTGGCCCTCCAGTCCAGACCCCACCCCCAAGTCCCATGCCCAGCCCCACCACTGGAACTCCAACACCGCACTCAGCCCATCCTGGAGCCTCTCAACATTTCCGCCCAGCAACCCCTGGGTACCCCCACCCAGCCCCAACCCCAGACCCCCGAATCCACACCCCCAACCCTGGCAGGGGGCACCCTGGAGACACTCCCTCCCCTCAGAGCTTAGAAGTTTCTGAAAATGAGGGCTGGGGTAACACGGGAACCCTACCGAAAACACGACACCTTTCTCCAGGCTGAGGGATCCACCCAAGGGGCGAGAAGGTGATGTCAGTGACTGCCAGATGGGAGGTGGGCGAGCAGTAAGCAGCAGTACATGGCGGCAGGAGAGCAAGCTGCGAGCAAGAGAGGCCCTTCCAGGTCACCAGCCAGTTTCACAAGGCCGCCTGTTCCGAGCCCCGCCCACGCACACCTCAGGTGCTCCCAAGCGCCCCTCCCATAACCCCAGGAGCCTCGCCCCCCTGCCACCGGCAGCCAAATCCCCCGCCCAATATCCAATGGTGCTCTTGCCCGCCTCCCCACCCCTTCACCCAGACCCCCGAGCCTCTTGGCCCTCCAGTCAGGCGCCCTGACCCCACCACCGGGCGCCCTGCCCAGCCCCACGCTGGAGCTCCAACAACGCACCCATCCCACCTCAGAGCCTCGCAACACTCCCTCCCAGCAGCCCCTGGGTACCCCCACCCAGCCCTAACCCCAGACCCACGAATCCACACCCCAAACCTGGTGGGGGGCACCCTGGAGACGCCTCCTCCCCTCAAAGCCTGGAAGTTCCTGGAAATGAGGGTTGAGAGTAACACGGAGACCCTCGTCCCCTGAAGCCATGACACCTTTCTCCAGGCTGAGGGACTCACCCGCAGAGCCGCCTGGGCGAGAAGGAGCAGTCCCTGGCGGCTGGCAGCGGGAGGCGGCTGAGGGCGAGCAGCAGGGGACGGCGGCAGGGAGCAAGCGGAGAGCCGGTGAGGCCTGTCTGGGTCACCCGTCTGGGTCGCCAGCTGGCCCTGCGCTGCCATGGGTCCTGCTCCTGACGACGCGCCCTCACCCCCAGCACCCCTCCAGCCACCCGCCCATAGCCCCAGGGGCACCGCCAGCCCCCGGTTGGCACCCAAATCTCCCGCCCAGCATCCGATGGTGCCCCCGCCCGCCTCCTCACAACCTCACCCAGACACCCCTCCCCCCAGAGACTCTCGCCCCCAGTCCAGAACCCCACCGGGCACCGCCGCCCGGCCCGGAACTCCAACACCGTGCCCAGCCCACGCTGAAGCCCCTCGACGCCTCCGCCCGGCACCCCGCGGCACCCACCCCCAGCCCAAGCCTGGCCCTCCTAACCGCAGGGCGTGGAACTTTCTGGAACTGAGGGCTGGGGGTTACACAGGGCCCCTCCCGAAGCCGCGACACCTTTCTCCAGACTGAGGGACTCACCTACGGGCCGCATGAGCGAGGAGGAGCTGTCCGCAGCGCGGCCTGAGGCAGGCAGGGCCGGGCGGGGAGCTCCAGCTGAGTCTGGACGGACACGGCGGAGAGCCGGTGAAGCGCGTCCTGGCTCCTCAGGGTAACGGCTCCGCTCGCCTCCGCCCCTGGCGCTCCGCCCTCCACGCTGCCGCCCGTCCCGGTCTCTGCGCAGCCACCGCGCACAATTCCGCCGCCAGGGGACGCGGCGCGCAGTATGGTGGGAGGGCGGAAGTGGGTGCCGCGGCGCCGCCCGGAGTGTCCGAGAGGTCCGCTCCTGTGGGGGCAGGGCGGTGATGTCCGAGGGCTGCTGCCCACGCCGCCGGGACCCATCGCCACCCCCGCCAGTGTCTATGCAACAAGCGGCGCGAGGCCTAGATTCCTGCCAAAGCCCCGCGGCGGCCGCTTGTACCCATGAGGTGGCCCGCGGTCACCCTGCCGCCAGCACGGCCGTGGCCGCCTTCCGGAGTCGTTGACGCTCGCTGCCAAGGCGACCAGGGGCCCAGCCTGCTGGACGGCCATCACAATCTCTGCAGCGGGCGAGGCCTTCAGGGAAGGGCAAGCTCCCAGAGGCGCCTGCGTGCCAGCGGGCCCGACCTGTGAGCGCCCTCCAGACCCAATCCCCCAGACCATGCATCCCAGCTTCCTGCCGGGGCAGCAACCCAGAACACGCTTCCCCCTGGGACCCACACCCCTCAGGGCACCCTTCCTCTTGGGGTTTGCACCCTCTTGGGGCTTACATCCCCCCAGGACCCGCACCTTCCTGAGCCCTGCACTTGCACTTGCACACGATGCTCTGGCTTTGCTCTCTGGCAGGACCCAGTCATCCCAGGGCAACTTCCCAAAGTGCTGCCCTGGGGAGGGGCGTGCTACAGTGTAATGTCATGCAAGGTCAGGGACCAGGCTCTGGAGCTAGGGGAGAATTAATGGTTTTAATTCGTTTTAAGTGTGTAGAATGTCAGCGAGGAACCCGTCCTCCAGCGATTGACATAAAAGACCGGGCACTTCACCCTGCACCTTTGGCCCATGGCTGTGTCTTTTCTCACAGGACTCTTTCACTTGCTCCATGCCTCACCTAGACTCCTAATAAAAGCTTTCTAATAGACAATCAGTTTGAATAAACCTTGGTGAGCCTGGCACCGTAGACGCTAAGCCAAAGTCCTGCCGCACCCATAACCATTTAGAGGGCAAGGGTACACAACCCAAGTTCCTGAGCATCCTCCAAAGCACTCCAGGCAGCTCAAGAGAAAACTCTCACATGTGCTAGGGTGTTTCTAGGCACGGAGACAGCCCATCACAGATTTTCCCTTTCATCAGTTCTTGTAACTAGCCCAGTGTGCTCTCTAACCACATGTTCAACAATGAATGAGCCAGATGGTTGGATTATCCCAAGCAGAACTAGTCTAGGATGAAAAATTCTCAATAACTTTCTAGATTTACCTATCTTTGAAGAAAGAATGAGCTCTTATTCAGAAACATCACATTTAACTTTTGAAGATGAACTTATAAAAATCACTGTTGGCTGGACATAGTGGCTCAAGCCTGTAATCACAGCACTGGGAGGCTGAGGTGAGCCCACCGGTTCGAGAACAGCCCAGGCAACTCAGTGAGACCTCATCTCCACAAAAAACAAACAAACAAAAATTAGCCGGGTGTGGTAGCTCCTGCCTGTAGTTTCAACTACTTGGAAGGCTGACGTGGAAGGATCGCCTCAGCAGAGCAGGCTGATGCTGGAGCGGCCATAAGCATGCCACTGCAATCCAGCCTGGGCAACAGAGAAATACTCCAACTCAGAAAAAAAAAATCACTATCAAATAGATTTCTAGTGTTATGAGTTACTGTCTGTACTCCACATCTTTTTATGCTTATTGATTTTTCTCTGGCTGCTAATATAAGCCTACACTTGCTATGATGAATGTGCTGTCTCCAGTTCAATATAGTAATCAATTTGTAATGGTTATTAGTTACTGTACTTTTTTTTTTTTTTGAGTTGGTGTCTCACTTTTCCACCCAGAATGGAGTGCAGTGGCATACTGCTTATGGCCACCACAGACTTGACCTGCTGGGGGGCTCAGACAATCCTGCCTCAGCCTTCTAAGTAACTGGAACTACAGGCATACACTATCATGCCCAGCTAATTTTTAAAAAAATTTATTGTAGAGATGAGGCCTCACCAAGCTGCTGCCAGACTGGTCTCATACCCCTGGGCTCAGGCAATACTCTCACCTCACCCTCCCAAAGTGCTGGTATTAATAGACGTGAGCCATAATGCCTGGCTGATTGCTGTACTTCTTGAATCCTGAGATGATAGCATCATATTAGAAACAAAAACAAATACAAGATTGGAAATTACACAATATAGATACTTGAAATTAACATATGAGCTTACAAAATAGAGGGGAATTTTGTCACAGAATTTGTTATTGGATCACTTTAATTAGCCAAAGCATTTTATCTATAGCAGAATTATCATTTATTGTACACTACAATACTCTGGCATTAGCACTAAATCTGTAATTAACTCCCCCAAAAGACTTATAGCTCCATAGTATATACCTAAAATGATTTAAGTGGAAATTTTATGTTTAGTTGCCTAAATTTGGAAAGCCATTGTTCCTGTTCCTAAACCAGAAAAGAAACTGGTAAGACTAGCTTTGCAAAGCAACATTGTTACATACTATATTCTTAATTCACTATCAGTTATTTTACAAATTCCTAGGCTTGGGGATAGCAAACAAATAATAGCTGATTCAACCACTTAGCTGGAGTGTCATTAACACAGCTCTATAGAGTAAGCCTCTATTCTGAATATCTCCCCCACCAAACTACCCAGTATCAGTAGCACCAATTCTGACTTTTCTCTTTATATAAAAGATAACATTTATTAAAACTATTCAGACAGAGCAGTGGGAAGTAATTATGCCACAAGCATTAGGAGCCCTTTTCTTTCTCCCAGCATCTTCTCTTATACCTGTTTTCCCAGTGGGAGACTGACTGTTCTGTAGCCATCTCTACCTCCCCATATTCAAGTAGGAGTGAAGATAGATGTTCATTGCAAATATAAAACAGCATGTATACATTAGGCCTTCTGTATCCATGGGTTCCACATCTGCAGATTCAACCAACTGCAGATCAAAAATATTTGAAAACAAACCACATAAAAAATAGCAAAATGTCAAAACAAAAAAATTTAAGAACATACAACAAGTAATAGCACAATAACATAGCATTTACATTGTATTAGGCATTATAAGTAATCTAGAAATTGTTTCAAATATACAGGAAAAATGCAGACGTTATGTGCAATTACTAATCTGTTCATAATACAATGTTCTTGAACATATGCAGATTTTTTTGTCTGAGCGTGTTCTAGAATCAATCCCCCATGGTTACAGAGGGATGAACACCCACACATACACACACAAACACACACACACACACACACACACACACACACACACACACCCTTCTCTCATGAGAGCTGTAAGGATCTTATAAAGTAAGTAAACTCACAGGTTGTGAATTGTAAGTGCTATAAAATTTAAGATTATTTTATAGAGAAGCAAGCAAATTCCTGGAGCATTAGGTCAGTAGAATATAATTAATGGCAATAAAATATAGTATATCCACATTTCCTATTATTTATTTCTCAAATTCAATGCTCTAGAAATTTTCTATTCTCATTTTGTTCCGAATATTTAATCTGGAAAATTATATGCATATCGAGCAAAAAGTGGTCACATGAGGAATAGGAGGAAATTTTCTGG
>NW_007254359.1:0-4840 GCF_000164805.1 Carlito syrichta | reverse complement strand
CACTGAAAAGAAGAAACTAGAGCATTTATACTCTTATTTTTAAATAAATTTATGTCAAAACATGACTCTGTTTTCTCAGGTTCTGAACCTGTGGTGATATTTGGGATCATTGTTATACACTATTAATCTGCATTGGGGGTGAGAGTGGATGGGGTCTAGTTGAGGGTAAGAAAGGTAAGGGGGAAAGAACAAAATGAATGTGAGTCCCATGCCCAAGAGTCAAATCTAGGCTTTATCATTTCCATGGAAAACAGACATATAATATTCCAAATTATATAAACTCCAAGATTTGTTTTGTAATACAAATATACTCCTTGAAAAGATACTATTCTGCCTAGTTTCCAATTTGCATAATTCATCTCTGGCCCCAAAATATTTATAGTTAATATGTAATAAAGGCCTATCAAATAAATAGGTAATTTGAAAAAGCAACGTTGTTACATACTATATTCTTAATCCATTATCAGTTATTTTACAAATTCCTAGGCTTGGGGATAGCAAACAAATAATAGCTGATTCTACCACTTAGCTGGAGTGTCATCAACACAGCTCTATAGAGTAAGCCTCTATTCTGAATATCTCCCCCACCAAACTACCCAGTATCAGTAGCACCAATTCTGACTTTTCTCTTTATATAAAAGATAACATTTATTAAAACTATTCAGACAGAGCAGTGGGAAGTAATTATGCCACAAGCGTAAGCGTCATCATAAATATTTGTTGTTGAATAAACACAATCCCACCTTTAACTACGCTAACTTCCTTCCCATGATCAAAGTAAATCCTGAGATTCTAATTCCTTGGAAAGCATATTAAGTAGTTATTAAGATATTTTAAAAATAAACATACATCTCCATATACCACAGAGGGGTTAACTAGGACATGATCTGAATGGAAAGAAATCCTATCATTGCAAGAATTGTCAATTTTGAGCACTGCCTAGATTTTGAGCCCAGGTAATGATTTGAAATAAAAACAGTTGAGGTGGATGCTTTTGTGCATTTGAGAAATGTCAGCTGAGCCTGTGCTTTGGATTTTGATAGCATACACATCAATGCCTGTCAAAACTGAAGCATTATAGATCAGGTCCTCGAAAACATTTTTTTGTTGTTGTTTTCATTTTGTTATCATGTTGATGAGAAGAAAAAAAATCAATTCCAAGATGGGGTCACAGTCTGTGTAGAGGTTGCACATTCTCCCAATATCTGCATGGGTTTACTCCAGGTATGCCGGTTTCTTCCCATGTATCAAAAGGTTAAATGGTGTATCTAAATTCTCCCAGAATGGGTGAGTGAGGGTGTACATATGCCCTGTAGAGGAATGGCATCCTGTCCACGGTCGGGTCCCTCCTTGCACACTGAACAGCTGGAATAGGCTCTGGCCACCAACAACCCTGAACTAGAATAATTGGATAAATAGTTCTATTACCTGATTGTAGTAATGTTTCTTAAATGTATGTACAGCTCATATTTATTTCAATGTTTAATAAAGTCATTCGTCTTTATTTAGAAGTCTAGTGATATTTTGTGACCAAAAATATGCTGTGGGAAACTAATGCTTGTTTATATCAATTATACATCGATTAACCTGATAAAATTGGTTTTGCTTTAATACATTGTTTTGCTTAAAGGCACAGTTTCCAAGAAGCTATCAATAATGTTAAGTGAGGTCTTGTAAGTTCCAGGACCATCTTCAGTCATTACCTTAGGGATCAAAAAATTTCCCCTGAATTCCTGGACAAGACAGCTAAGAAGATATTAAAAGCAACAGGTCTTTAAAACCTGAGTAAGTTAAATTGCCACTGGGCGGTATTTCAACCAATTTTGAAAAGTTTTGCTGTTGGGTTGATTGTCATAAATAGCTGAAACTATGGGACAGATTTGAAGTTATGTCTTGCAGATTCCTGGCTGTGTTTACATGAATAGCTCAGGCCTCCTCCCTCCATTTAGATCCTTTCTCAATTTCACATCACAAACATTTTACACTTATTTATTCTACTGCACACAGGGGTCTGAGGGAGATTTTGGAAAGGTTGCATTTCCTTATACCTGCAAAATGGCACACTTTGCACTTGTTTTTTATTCCAACACTTCCTGGAAGTCAGATATTTTTTGCAAAACTTGCATGTTTGCCTGAATTGTCCCATGTCTCTCCACATCCCCCGAAGAAATCATCTCTTCCTACTGTGCTTCCTATTGTGAGAATAAATGAGAGAAAAGGAACAAAATGCCATTATGGTAATAAGTCAGAGAATTAGATACCAGCACAGAAATAACCCCCAAGATATTATAAATATCCTGAAGGTTAGCCCTGAACAATCATGCAAACAGACCACTATTACCATTGAATATACTAAATAAATATTGAGCACATATCAAAGAGATGGTCTGTGACATAGATGGTGAGAATGGGGACACCACAATTTGGCAATATGGTTAGTGACATAGATGATACAGAAGGGGAAATACTAATTGGCAGGGAAGAGGTTTGCAACGCAAGCAAATTGTTCAACATTTAGTTTAGAAAATGCATTTCTACAATGAAAGACCAGGTGGAAAAATGGATTAGAGGCACCACTGCACTAAGTAGGAGCCATAAGACCAATCCACTTAAGACCCATGCCACTACTGCTGGAACTCCTGCCCACTGCATCAGTGGGGCAACCATGTACCTGCACACTACCTAGGCTCTCAAGAATCAGAACACCAGGCATCTCTGTCCTGCAAAGCTGACCCACAGCCTCCATAAACAACAAAACAACTGGAACTTGTAGACAGCACTGATTGATTACAGCTGAATAAATCATATAGAGGCTATACTACTGTGCCCACCCAGAATCAAAGCCAAGCCGCCCTGCTCAATCAATATATGGATATAGCTAAAGAAAAAAAAGTATTTTTCTATTAAAGATATGCCATAAAATTGGAAGAAGCAAGTGTTTCATTAAATGAACAGATATCAACAGAGAAAATTAAGAAACATAAGCAAGGAAAAATAACACTAACAAAAAAAATAGTAATTATCCAGTAACAGATCCCCAAGAAAGAAAATGTATGAAATGCCTGAAAAAGAATTCAAAATAATGATCTTAAGAAAACTCAGTGAGTTGGAAGAGGACAGATACACAATACAAAGAAACCAATTAAATGCTTCATGATCTGAATAAAAAGTTCAACAGAGGTAGATATCATGCAAAAGAACCAAACAGAAATCTTAAAACTGAACAATTCAATGAATGAAATAAACAATGCTTACATAGATTCAAATAGCTAGAAGAAAGATATTGAGCATTCCTAACACAAAGAAATTGTAGATATTTAAGATGATGAATGTGCTAATTGCACTGATCTGAGTACTATACATTGTATGTATTGAAACATCACTGTACACCCCATGAATCCATACAAGTATTTTTCAATTAAAATATAAGATAAAAAGTTAAACAATTAAGAGCTTCAACAATAAACAAGATCAGGCAGAAGAAAGATTTTTTTGAACTTTGAAGAAGTATCTTTTGAAATAACCAAGTCAGATTTTAAAAAAAGAAAGAAAAAGATGTAAGGCAGCCAACCTGACATAAGGACACCATTAAGAAAAGACATATTTGCATTTTGAGAATTCCAAAAAAGGAAGAGATGAGTGAAGGCATAGAAAACCTATTTGATAAAATCATAACTGAAACTTCCCTAGTCTTAGGAGAGATACAGGCATCCAGAAACAGGAAGTTTAAAGGTTTTCAAATGGATTCAACCCCAAAAGACCCTCTCAAGGTACATTATAGCTAAAGTGTCAAAAGCCAAAGAGAGAATTCTAAAGACAACAAAAGAAAAGCATCAAATAACATATAAAAGAATGTCCATCAGACTAAAAGACGATTCCTCAGCAGAAACTTTACAGGTCAGGAGAGACTGAAATAGAACTTTTAAAATTTGCTAGGCCTGGGCTGGGCACAGGGGCTCAAGCCTGTGATCCCAGCACTTTGGGAGGCTGCAGTGAGGGGACTTCCTGAGCCAACATGTTTGAGAACAGCCTGGGCAACTTGATGAGACCTCATTTCTACAATAAATCAAAAATTATCCAGGCATGGTAGCATGTGCCTGTAGTTCCAAATACTTGAAAGGCTGAGGCAGAACGACTGCCTGCGCCCAGCAGGTCAATGCTGGAGTGGCCGTGAGCATGCTACTACACTCCAGCCTGGAGTGAGACTCCAACTCAAAAAAATATATATTACTAGCTTTGGTGTGGTGGCTTACACCTGTGATCCCAGCACTTTAAGAGGCTGAAGCAAAAGGATTGCCTGAGTCTAGGGGTTTAAGATGAGCCTGGGCAACTTGGCGAGACCTCATCTCTATAATAAATAAGATAAATTAGCCAGTGTGGTGATGCATGCCTGTGGTTAACATTACATGGAAGACCGAGACCAAAGAATTGCCTGAGCTCAGCAAGTCAAGGCTGCAGTAGTTGTGAGTATGTCACTGCACTCAAGCCTGGGTGACAGAGTGAGATTCCAACAACAACAACAAAAAGCAAACAAAAAACTAGCCAAGAATACTATATCCAGCAAAGCTATCCTTCAGATCATGAAGTGTTTTCTTGATTACTTTATAAAAATCTTTCCCCAAAACCAAAAATTAAGAGAATTATACCAGCTTTACACTACTATACCAGCTTTACAATAAATGCTTAAATGAGTTCCACATCTGGAAGCTAAAGGATGATATCTACCCTCATAAAATCACACAAAACAGTACAACTCACTGGTAGAACAGATAAACAAAAGAGAAAGAGAAAAGGAGTAAACATTATCACTACACAAAACCATCAAATTGCAAAGAAAATA
>NW_007254358.1:4206-5582 GCF_000164805.1 Carlito syrichta | reverse complement strand
GCGGGAATGGGGAAAGTTCTCTCTTGGATATCAGACCCCAGATCTCATGGTCCAGATCAGAAAGGGAAATGGCTCCTGTCAGGCAAAGACCCTGGCATCACACGCCCCTGTGAACCCATTTCACATGTGCACAAACCCATGTTCTGTACCTGTACTGAGAGAGAGGTGTGCTCATGACTTCTGTTATGTTCTCATGTGCCAGGCACGATGTCATGGTCTCTGTGCATATTCCCTGTTCTCATGGCAGCCCTGAGACAGGAAGCATTTGTGAACAATTTTTGAAATGTGACACACCTGCACAGAGGGCAATGCCATGTATGACCCCTTAGGTACAGGGACAGCCAGGATGCCAGCCCCCTGAAGGCTCCGCCAACTCCATCCCAGCTTGAGGTGGACTTGTGATTTATCCCAGTTCACAGCTAGGGACATAGAAGGTCAGACCCCAGAGCCTGTGGGAGGCAGAACAGGCATCGGAGGACACATGGCCTAGGGCCCTGCCACACATTGGGAGGAGGACCTGGGACTGCCTCGTACCTGGGCCTGATTTGCACCCATGGGTTTTATCCACCCTGAGAACTTGACTGGTGGGCAGTGCTGTGTGGAAACAGCCCTGGACCATGGTCATCCTGGGATGCACAGAGCCATGTTCCACCCCCTGTGTTCATCTGCCCAGGGGTGGCACGCCTCTTGAAACTGGCCATCGTAGGCTGGCTTCAAGCCTGATGCTGAGTGTGCAGTGAGCTTGTGTCCAGTGTCCATCACTGTGACCTTTCTCCGCCCTCTGCTTGCCCTGTGCATACTTGGGCTCTCGTTGGCTGCCCAGTGAAGAGAGAAGAGTCCCTCTGGCCTCTTAGCCATCTGGTGTTGGTGAAGGGGAGGGACGAGGGCATTGGGGATCAGGGAGCATCCCTATAATGGCCAGATGGTGAGGGCCACGGAGGGAAGCAGACCCAGCACCGTGCCTCTTGTCTGGGAAACCTGAGTCTTGCCTCTCTGCCTGTGTGACCCCTTCCTTGCAGAGTGGTCTTCACCATGATATTGGGGACACTCCTGTCCCCCCAAAGTCACTGGTTCTTTGTGCAGAGATGTTGGGCACCTGTTGGGGTGACTGATGGGTGGCATGTCCCCTCCAGGCCTGGAACCATGATTCCCTTCAAGAAGAATGACTTCCTAGGGGTTTCTGGAACCATTTGAAGACCGCTTCTCTTCACTTTGTTCAAGAGAAACAAAACTCCTGGAGGCTGAGTCCAGAAATCCCACAAGTGTGAGCTCTTGACCACAAAGTAGACATTGTTCCTGCATGAAGTCCTCTGTGGGGATGACTCATGTGTGTGGCCAGAGATACGAGATGGTTCCTGGAACCCTGCCTGGAGCGG
>NW_007254358.1:2543-4126 GCF_000164805.1 Carlito syrichta | reverse complement strand
CACTGTGTTCCAGATCTGCTCTTCCTTGCTGAGTGGCTGCTGTTTCCAAAGTGTGACCCTGGTGGGATTGGAGCTCTGAGCCTCTGCATATGGGCCTCTCCTGGTCTCAGAACCCTGCGAGGCACTCTGACCTGGTGATGTCTCAGCAGGGGAGGTGGGGTGGGGATTGTCAGTGGCAGGGGGTGATGGGCAGGCTCTGGGGGGCACAGGGAGAGCATCTCTCTGTGGTCTCAGATGCACAGTGCAGTATATGCTGGCACTGGACATCCAGCCGGTCTTAGGAAACAGATGCGTGAGCCAAAGTCAGTGAGACACGTGGGGAGTCCTGTTGTTTGTATTTCTGGAGGAGGTGAACAAGCAAGAGGCAATGACGCTGACCCTGTGATTTGTGGTTTTTAATCCACATTGAGCACAGGGGACTATATGATGGAACAGCGATGCCCTTTGGGGCTCTCCTTGGCCGTGTCTGGCCTCAGCCTCTGTCTCCACCTCCATGTCTGACCTAGGCCCTCGTGTCCCCTTCCTGTCTGACCTTGGCCTCCACATCCCTCCATGTCTGGCCTCAGCCCATGTGCCCCTCCATGTCTGACCTTGGTCTCAAGTCCCCTTCATGCCTGGCCTCGGTCTCCTTGTCCCCTCCATCTGCCCTCCCTAAGAAGAGGCACTGGGCAGCCCAAGTGTGGACCCCATAACCCATCCGAATGAGTTGATGAAGATGCAGGGCCTAGCCCACTTCCTGGGAGATGCTTTGGGAAAATGAGTGTCCTCTTTTGTGTTTTAATAGAAACTTCCCTTCATGAAATGAAAGCATCTTCAGGTGGGATATCTCACTCAGGAGAAAGTGTTTTGGCTGCTGGCCTGACCCCTCAGAGACAATATATTGCATTCATCTATCTTCTCTCTGTCTCTGTTTCTGTCTCTCTTTGTCTCTGTCTCTGTGTGTTTCTCTCTGTGTCTCTTACTCTGGTATCTGTCTCTGTCTCTAATTGCCTCTTTCTCTCTCTATCTCTGTCTTTCTGTCCCTCTCCCCATCTCTGTCTCTATCTGTCTCTGTCCCTCTCTCTCTTTGTCTCTCTGTCTTTCTCTGTAACTGTCTCTCTCTGTCCTTGTCTCTGTCACTGTCTCTCTCTGTCTAGCACACTGTCTCTACTGTTCTCTCTCTGACTCTATCTCTCTTTGTCTCTGTCACTGTCTGTCTCTGTCTTTCTCTCTGTCTCTGTTCCTCCCTCTCTGTCCCTCTCGGTCTCTGTTGCTCTCTGTTTCTGTAACTGTCTCTATCTCTCCTTGTCTCTTTCTCTCTGTCTTTCTCTGTGTCTATCTCTCTGTCTCTCTGTCCCTATCTCTCTGTCACTTTCTCTTCATCTAGCTCTCTATCTCTGTCCTCTCTCTGTCTCTCTGTCCCTCTCTCTCTTTGTCTCTCTGTCTCTCTCCATAACTGACTATCTCTCCCTGTCTCTCTCTCTCTGTGTCTCTGTCTCTGTTGCTGTCTCTCTCTGTCTACCTCTGTCTTTGCCCTTCTCTCTCTTTGTCTCGCTGTCTTTATATTTCTGTCTATGTTTCTCTTTCTCTGTCATTCTCTGTCT
>NW_007254358.1:0-726 GCF_000164805.1 Carlito syrichta | reverse complement strand
CATGTTCTTAACTTCTCCCTCCTTCTGTTGGGAATGAGTCTCTCCCCTGGTGCCTGTGCCCAAGGCTAGCCCTTGCCCTGCTGTCTCCTTACATGCCTCCGATGACCTCATGAACACTCTTGTATCAAAACCTATCATTGTATCGAGATGTTGTGGTGCATGCTTGTAGCTCCAGCTACTCAGGAGCCTGGGGCGGGAGGATCACCTGGGCGACATAATGAGACTCCCTCTCTAAAAAGAAATTGCCATTGTCTGGCCGGCTGGCTTTTGCTTTCAGATCTTCTGGTCCCAGCATGTGTGTTTATCTACCCAATGCAAAATCATTTGGGCTCATAGATTGAACTAGAAATGCTTGTATGTGGCCTTCGTGTGTGCCAACATTCTGCCTTCAAAGAAAAGTCATCAAAGAGTACTCAGGGAGAAGCTGGGAGCCCCTGAGAATGGTCTTCATTCTGAAGCTTCCAGTTCATGGAGTGTGATCTGAGGTTGACTCCAACCTGCCTGGGAGGTCCCTAGGGACAGGGATGCCTTTGACCTCTGTCTGATGCTTTTAAAAACCGCTTTTTAGCCAAGTGTGGTGGCACATGCATGTGGTTCTGATTACTTGGAAGGCTGAGGATGAAGGATCACTGGAACCCAGAAGGTCAAGGCTTAGAAGGCTGTGAGCATGCTGCTGCCAGCCTGGGCCACAGGGTGAGACTGACTCAGAAACAAGGCCAGGCTTGG
>NW_007254357.1:2187-12003 GCF_000164805.1 Carlito syrichta | reverse complement strand
AGCAGTTATTTTGTTTTGGGTTCGGTACAGCTGTGTTTGTTTAGAAAGGGGATTTCTTGTTGTTCAATTTGATTTTAACAGAGTTTGAGAAAGAAGGATGACATTAAGAAGCAACATGTGATGCAACAAAAAACGAACTGATCCTCAGGAATAGAGAATGAGAATTAACAGCCAGAGGATAGCCAACACCAGCAAGTACATTTTACTATATGTAACGTAAGAAAAAATTGTTTAAAGCGCAGGAATGGCTGACAATATGACAACAGTTCTCTTCATTCATACATTTCATTCAACAGATATCTGAACACATTCCATATGTCAGTGATTATTCGAGTCACTAGGAGTAAAGTTCCAAATAAAAATATTTATCTTTAGAGCTCATATACTGAAAGTAGTGATCATTTTTACAAAAACTAATTAACATGTGATGTTAAGTGTTATAAAAAATGTTATGGGGATAGCATGTGATAGGGCCTTTTAGATACGCAATCAAGGAAGGCTTCTCTGAGGAGGTGACATTTGCACAAAAGACTGAAGTAACACATACAAATAGAGAAGTAAGTGGAAGAGATGACAGCAGAGGAGAAAATGCCTGCAAAGGCCCCGTGGCAACAGCTTCTTTATCATGCTCTCGTAACAGAAAGATGACCATTATGTATCAGGAACAAATTGAACGAGGCAGAGGATCACAAGATGAGATCAGAGCCAGGTGATGAGGTTCCCATCTATAATCCCAGCACCTTGGGAGTCCAAGGCAGGAGGTTCGCTTGAGCCCAGTAGCTCGATACCAGCCTAGGCTCTCTCTACAGGGGAAAAAAAAACCAAAAACCAAAAAGTTAGCCGGGCATGGTGGTGCACGCCTGTAGTCTCAGTTACTCGGGAGGATGAGGGAAATGGATCCCTTTGGCCCATGAGATTGAGACTGTGGTATACTGTGATCGTGGCACTGCACTCCAACCTGGGGGACAGAGTGAGAACTCGACTCAAAAGAAAAAAGAAAATGAGATCAGAGATGAAGCCAGTGTCCAAGTACTCAGGAGTTTTGGTTTTATCATGACTGCAGTGGGACGCTTTTCTGAGCAGGGCAGCAATGTGCTCTGACACGTCTGACCACAAATGGAGGAGAGGCTGTCGTGGGACAAGAGCGAAGAGAGAAAGGCCAGCTGTCAGGAGGATACTGTGGTTTCCCAGATGAGAAGCGGTTACACGGAGAAGTAAAAGGGAAGGTGCAGGAAGTGGCCGAAGATAAGGTTCACAGTAGAACCAAGGAGCAGACGGACTGATTATGAGAGGAAGGAAAGTCGAGGATGACTCGAAATTTTTTGTTTTAAAATCACTTTACATAGTAACACAGCTATACCAGATTTGCTTGGTGATTTCTTGTACATCTTATTCCTTCACTTCAAAGAGTTCTGAAGCCTTTATCTTGGATGCATTTCTAAGTAGCAAACAGTTGAATTGGGATATTGTATCAGCTTAACAATCTTGGTCTTAACAGACCGTTTGGTCCATTTATATTTCAGTGTTTTCTTCAACCACCTCAACCTCTTACAATCGTAACTTCTGAAGACAATCTTCCATGCTACTTTTTGGGAAGTCTTTCCCAATACCCTCCCAGACTTTCAACCTCAACAATCAAACATAGGCTTTCTTGCCTTTTAACCTCTAGAGCACTTTATTTGTTCTCTCCTATCGTAATGATCAGGTTCTGCTAATTACCAAATGACTCATAGTCTGAGCGTGATGACCCACGTCATACTTGGGAGACCAAGGCAGGAGGATTGCTTGTGACCAGGAGTTCAAGACCAGCCTGGTTGATGTAGGAAAATACATTTAAGAAAAAAAAGTAGTTGAGACCTTGATTTTATACGAAATGCAAAAATTAGCTAGGTTTGTGGCATGGGCCTGTATGTAGTCTCAGCTACCTGGGAGGCTGAGGTGGGACGACTGCTTGAGCCCACGAAGTTGAGGCTACAGTGAGCCAAGATCAGACCACGGCACTCTAGCCCGGGCGACAGAGTGAGAGCCTGTCTCGAAAAATAAATGAATACAATACAATTCAAAGACTAGTGAGTGTGTTTTACCTCCCTATTTAGAAGATAAACTCTCTCAAGAAAAGGACCAGGTCTCAGTCATCTCTCTTTTGACAGGAAGATAAATGGGACAAGCTCATTTCGATCTCACACTTGCCGAGTATCTACTACGTGCCAGGGACTGAGCTACACTCACAACATGGCTCTATCTTAGTCACCGCTTTATCCTTTGCAGATAGCTGAGCCTCCTCAACAGTAAAATCAAGAGTTTCGGTCATGTTCGTTTAAAGGCAACAGCCTGGGCACAAATCTTAATATTCTACTCCAGTTACGAGAGACACAGTGACTAGACTACCAGTTACTACATAAGCACCACGATTATCCTTTTGAGTGTCATGCCAACCTACTATTTCAGGTCTAAATTTCAGTTTAACATGTTATTCAAGGATCCTTGGAGATAAGGCCATTGTCATTCTAGAGTGTAATCAGTGGTTCAAAGTTAACTGACAGTTCTGTACATACAGAATTGACACATTTCAAAAAACAGATCATTTTTAAAGGTATGCAGGAAAGGTTCACCTTTCTATACTTCCTACCCTGGGAACCCTAGTTGCAGAGACCCAGAGGGACAACAGCCATCTCTCTGAGAAGGAAGACTAATGAACTAAGAATAAATGTACACACACAGAAAGTCAGGAGACATGAAGCACAAAGAATTTAATGCCATTAGATTACTTCTCATTCTTATATATACATTCTAAGTTTAATTTAATTGAAAGGTGTATACAGCTATCTAATCATGGTGCATGTAAAAATTTCTATGACACTCCAAAGTTTAAATATTTCAAGTTGAGTTGTTGTAACTCTTTCTAAAAATAAATGTGAGAAACTGAAACATAAGCAACTATAAAGACTTATTAGAAAAGTAGAAAAAAAATCTTCAATAACTTCAATTTTGTTTCTTCAGTCTGTGCTAATAAAAATGTAATACGTCATTGAATTGTGGTGACCTATTATGAAATATTTATCAGAGAAATAAAAAACTTATCTATAGGTCTGACAATGACACCATAAGCCCAATATAATGTCTTACAAATTATAAGCTAAAATTTTTTAATAACCATCTTTCTCCATATGTACTGTGTTATATAACTATTGCCCTATGCTTCTGCTTATTCTTAGGGAAAAATTTTTCCAGTTTGAAAAAATATATGAAGAGCATTTCAAGATACTCGTTTACGTCATAAAGTGATAAAATGTCTGTCACTTGTATTTAACTAACATAAATATTTTTCTACCTTCGCAACTGAAATTCCATATTCCTGGAGAGATCTAACAGCCTCCTTCAGTTTTTCAAGAAATACTGATGTACTTAAAGAATCTATAAAGTAATAAATGCTTTATGAATGCTTATGAACTGCCCCTTTAAAAGACTCATTTTTAAAATTACAGCCAAAATCTGCAAACACAAAATATATTTACCCAACTAGTCTGCAATGACAACAAAAAATCAAGTAAAATTAAACACAGGTAGTTGACAAATTTTCATACTCTTATTTTCCTATTGTCTCATTATTCTTATTTCTAATGTTTTTATCATGATATATTCTAGCTTTTGAAGTAACTTTAAAAGCTTCCCAAAACAAGAATACGATTAATAAATGCTTAATTTAAACCTAACCTTTGGTATTATTCTTCAAAGTTAATACCATACACACAACAGAAATGTACATAAACACAAAACTTTCTAAATGAATTTAAAATACTATTTTCAAATCACAATTATAATATAGGAGCCAAGAGAAATGTAGATTTGTTTCACTTAGTAATTATAAAAATAGTATTTACTTTTAAAGCATAAAGACTTTAGACCATTACAATTATTAGCTATGTCAATAGTTACATAAATTAATTCAGTATAATTCATAGCACAGCAATAGCAGAGCACTAAACTAAAGCATTACTACTACATTTAAAGTTTTTTAAAACTTAAAAAACCCCTGCTAAAAGCATGAGAAGGCATACTTTCAGAAATGACTAGATGAAATTCAGATGTTAAATCAGTAGCTAATTCTCCTGTAGTATTTACTATGGAGGAAGTATATAGATTAACTCATTTGATCCCCACAACAAACTTGTAAAGTACTATTTACTCTTAATAGATGAGTAAGGAGACACATAGAGAAGCTAAGTGACTTGACCAACGTCACACTACAGGCCAAGTGACAGAGTTCTGATTCAAACCCAGACAGGCATATGATAGTAACAGCTTTATAGCACATATTAACCTTGACAATAATCTCCCTCAAAGCTTAATAATTAAATCGTAATACAAACATTATAAGAATCAGGTAAAAAATTTTAAAATACCAGCTTGACAAAAATAAGCGAAAGTGGCTTTTCCCGGTTACAATATGAGACTGAAATATTTCTGAGGACTCAGTTCTGGTACAGATCTACTATTGACTTGTAAAAAATGCACATTATGACAAAAGAATTCCCAACTCTAAACACATTGAGGCTGGAAGACATCATCAGCTATACTTGCACATGAGCAGGTGATTTTGTGTGTTTTCTTCACTGCTGTGTTGGTGCCTAAGATAGTGTCTGGCACAGAGTAGGTGTTCAGCCAAGTTTCATTAAACTTGTTAAATGAATTAATGAAACAAAGTCTACAAAAAGGAAAAGTGAAGTCATTATTTACATCAACCGATTTTGTTAATACTTTATTTCCTTCTAGTGCAAAATTGAGAAAGATGACATCAATAATATTAACTGGATAATATTATTGATTGTTGATACTTGCAAAAGATGTCAAAGCTAACTAGAAAATGCTGAACTCAGTGTCTGAAATTTCACAGATAATTTATTGGAGTATATTAAAATAATTGCCTTTTTTAAGGCTTCTAAAATTAATTCTTAAACATCACCCAATCCATTGTTTTAACTAGGCATTTCATTTCTACCTATCGTTGATTTATAATAAATACTCCAATAGTAATTTAAAACCATTTTCATGAAAGTGAGACATCTAAAATACATGTCCAGTATGTTTACTTTCTTTTGACTTTAAATCCCCTGGAAGATATCACTTAAAACTAAATAAGAACACTCCTTCTAAATATGTATATTTTTTAATGCTTAGGGCTTAGATTTCATTTACTGCTGAGAAATTTAAATGTCTCTCTTAATTCATACTTTAATTCCAATCTATTTTCTGAACTCAGATTTGTTCTAGATAGCCTTTTCTCATCTTTTTCTCCGTTGTACTTACTTCCATGCCATCCTTTACATCTGCTGTCAATTCTCTTTGTTTTCCACATTGCTATTTTCAAATTTTTCTTGAAAAACGTCAGGAGGGTCTTCTACTGATGATCTGTTATCTAAGTTTAAAAGGATAAAGTTTAGGAACATTAATATAGTATTAAAATATCATACATCTAGAAGGAAAAGATATATCTACAGGTATAGGTGAGAATTTTGTATTGATTTTTTAAAAATTTCCAATAGGATCCATATCTTTCCACTATAAGAGCACTATCTCAAAATAGGCAATAGAACAAAATAGCAAAAACATTAGCAAAAATGCTAAAATAATATACTCATTACTTTCTAATAATTCTGGTCATTAGAGCTAGTATATATCAAACAGTGAACAAATTTGCCATCAATTTTTAGTAATGAGCCAAGAGTTCAAAACTCAAAGAAAAATGAAGAGCAAGAACTGTGAGGTGAGTATAAAAATGTAATTTTAATGATATAATTAAGGGTTATCCGTGACATTATGGACAAAATGGATTACACATTATAACATCTTAAACCATCCTAATTTAAAGCCACTCATATTAATGGATATGTTTTAAAATAGGTCATCCACTATTTTCTTTATATTCTGGAGACAAATGCATGCAATTCTGATGCTGGGGAATAAGTATACAATAGCCATTACTATATATGAAATAACTATAGCCTAATTAAACTGTGAAACACTGACTGAAAGCACAGTTGAAAGATTCAAATATAAAATATCACTTTTCTTGGCCTTTGGATTACAATTCAATTATTTCAATGCTAGCATGTATTTTATAGCAAATGATCTAACCACACAGAAAACGTTTACATGCTTTCCCACATCTTTTATTACATTGGACAAAGGAGATCGTATATATGTAAGTGCTGTGTTGCTTGTCAATTAGAGGCTGGCAATTATTCTTACATATATTTCGATATAAGATCTCAGGAGTGATCTCTGCAGTTCATTCCACCTTTGGTATGACTTCACTATTTTAAAAATTACTTAAAGCAGAGAATAGAGCACGGGTCAGCTAGAAATAGAATTTACGTCTCTGTAATGAAATAAACCCTGCATAATGATTTAACCAAAAGTATAACCACAGTTGAGGAGACAGAAGGGGTGGGAAAAGAGAACTAAATCTTCAACTTATATTACACCAAATGCCAAGCTTACTGGAAAGACGAAGGTCAATGTCAAAACACACAGAGAGCGATTGAAAGCAATTGCCCCAAGCCGGGCTCGGTGGCTCAGCCTGTAATCCCGCGCCTTTGGGAGGCTGAGGTGAGTGGATTGCCTGAGCCCGCGGGTTCGAGACCCACCTGGGCAACTTGGCGAGACCTCATCTCTACAATAAATAAAAATTAACCAGGTGTGGTAGCGCGCACCTGTAGTTCCAGCTACTTGGAAGGCTGAGGCAAAAGGATCGCCGGAGCCCAGTTGGTCGAGGCTGCGGTGGCCAGAAGCGGCCACTGCACTCCAGTCTGGGCGACAGAGTGAGACTCCAACTCAAAAAAAAAAAAAAAGCAATCGCCTCTAAGAAAGAAGAAATGGGAGTGGGAACTGAGGGGAAGAACCAAGGGAACTTTGGAGCCCTCTGACTGTTTTTTAAAGAGTGTACCTTTCGACTTTGAAATCGAGGAAAAGTTATTACTTGAATACAGTCAAGTCCTCCTTAGCGTCTACCATATTAAGCCAATCTACACTGTGGGGCCATGGAAAAGAGAACATCTCACATGCATGGAAGATAAAATGCATTTGCAGAGACATGGTGTCCTCATAAAATGATCTTTAAAGGGAAAAAATTGTGGATGGGGAAAGAAAATATCAGGGAGAGCAGAGTAAAAAAGATATACAAGGTACCTGGCGAAAAGGAAAACAACAAAAACAAAAGGTATTTGGTGACTTTTTTTCCTCCAGCAATTAAAAAAGGAAATAAAAAGCAACAGGTAACACTTCAAAATCTGAATCTCAGAAAAGGGATGAGCACCATGGAAGAAATGTGACCAGCCTACTTCGGGGTGGTAATTCACCAGTGTGGTTCCAGTACTCCTCTCATGAATAAAGTAAAAGTACACTTAAGCTTCCGTCCACCCCTACCTCTAGCGAAGTCAGTTATGGCCACCATGTGACTTGCTGTGGCCATAAAATTTGAGCACAAGTGGCACATGTCTCATTCAGGAAACGGTTTTAACAGCTAGTGTGTGATATGCCAAGCTTTACTGTCTTTTGTCACAGTCAACAGGAGTCTGCACACAGTGGCTGTTCTGTCAGCGTAAGCCCAACACTCCTGTATAAGGAGCATGTGACATAAGGAAGAAATAATCTATGCTGTTTTAAGCCACCGAGATGTGACAGGTTACTACTGCAGCGTAAACTAGTCCATCTCCACCAGTATACAAATGAGCAGTAAGATCTACCCTAACATGAACAACAGAAAGTCCAAAATAATGATGTATGGGCCAGAAGCACAGAAACTGTTATGAATCTATTTAGAAAAACATTTATTGCGACTGGAGCTCAGCAAGTGACCCACATGAAGAAATGACAAAACACTTGATAAAACTGTCACGACAATAATTTGGAGGTACCAAAACAGCCTGGTATTGGTACAAGAACAGGCAGATAGACCAATGGAACAGGAAACTCTGGAAGCAAAACCTCTATTTCTCAACCAACTCTTCTTTGACAAAATCTCCACCACCAAAAACTAGGGAGAGGAAAAGTTATTCAGTAAATGGGCTGACCACAGGCAGAAGATTAAAACAAGACCCCCTACTAACAAAAAAATCAACTCTAAATGGATCAAAGACCTAGACGTAACCTCAAACTAGAAGAAAACATAGAAAACACCCTTATGGAAATTCAAATACGCAACTCATTCCTGATCAACTCTCCACAAGCAAATGCCATAAAAGATAACACAGAGAAGTGGAACCTCGTCAAACCGAAAAGCTTCTGCAAAGCAAAAGAAAGCATCAAGAGATCGGGGAGACGAGCCCACAGAATAGAAAAAAATTATTTGCCAACTGTATGTCTGACAAAGGCCTAATATCCAGATCTACAAGGAAGTCAAACATACCAAAAGAATAAAAATAAACAGCCCTGTCACAAAGTGGGTAAAAAAAATGAATAGACACTTCTCAAAAGAAGACATAAGCAGCCAATAAATACAAGAAAAAAATGCTTAGACTCACTCAACAAAGAAATGCAAATTAAAACCACGCTGAGATCCCACCAAACTCCAGTCAGGATGGGCCATCATCAATAACGCAAAAAACAGATGCTTGAGAGGATGTGGGGCAAAGGGAACGCTTCTACACTGTTGGTGGGAATGTAAACTAGCACAACCTCTGTGGAAAACACTGTGGCGATTTCTAAAAGATCTAAAAAATGGCCTTCCATACGAACCATCAATCCCCCTTCCGGGAACATACCCAGAAGACCTCAAATCACTCTGTAGAAAAGATATCTCCACATGCATGCTTATTGCAGCATATTCACAATGGCACAATCATGGAACCAACTGTGCTGCCCGTCAAAAGTGAACTGGATTTTTAAAATGTGGTACATTTACATGACGGAATATGCAGCCAAAACGAAAAACAAACTTATGAACTTTGCAGCGGCTTGGATGGAATTAGAGTCTATAATACTCAGTGATTTATCACAGAAACAAAGATTTGAGTACCACATGTACTCACTCATAAATGAACTCTGAACATCTGTCATAATACTATAAGAAAGGGGACTGGTGGTAGTGGGAGACAGCCAGGAGCAGGGGGGGCACATAACATCAATAAGGGTACTCACACTTTACCTGTGCAATGACCAGTATATACCTAACCCTGAACTGTATCTCACATTTTTAAAATAGGCCAGGTGTGGTGGCTCAAGCCTGTAATTCCAGCACTTTGGAAGGGCAAAGTGAGGGGACTGCCTGAGCCCACAGGTTTGAGAACAGCCTGGGCAACTTGGCAGGACCTCATCTCTACAATAAATGAAAAAAATTAGCCGGGTGTGGTAGCACGCACCTGTAGCTACAGCGACTCGGAAGGCAGAGGCAGAAGGATCACCGGAGTCCAGCAGGTCAATGCTGGGGTGGCCGTGAACGTGCCACTGCACTCCAGCCTGGGTGATGGAATGAGACTCTAAAGCAAAAAAAAAGAAAAGGAAAAAATAAGTAATAATTTGGAGGTGACATACACCTAACGAATGCATATTCAAAGCATACCTAGATTCCTATGGCTAATTAACTAATTTCTTACTTCTAAAAGAAGAGGTTGGAAGACAGATTAGTACTGTGTGATGGCTGCCATCAGTCTTGTTTACCAAGGTATTAAAATGTAGATACTCAGAGAAGGACTACTGTTCAAGAGACCAGATATCCAAAACTTTTTTTCTTCTGAGTTGGACTCCCACCCCGTCGCCCAGACTGGCGTGCAATGTCCGCTCGCGGCCACCGCAGCCTCGACCTGCCGGGCTCCGGCG
>NW_007254357.1:0-790 GCF_000164805.1 Carlito syrichta | reverse complement strand
AAAAAGAAAACATGGGGCAAAGCTCCCAGCAGACATGATGTAAACATAAAACAAGCATTGCTGCTTTAAACTCCGAAGATTTGGGATTGGTAGTACAGTACAACCCAGCATAGCAGTATTGGTAATAGCCTGGCCTTAGTAGTGGGTAACGGGAGAGTGGCCTGAACATAAAATGCATATCCTAGATTTTAAAGCAGGATATTTCAAGAAATCCACAGGAAGTTGGCCCAGCTTCATGGTAGGAAGATTCTAAAGGGGAAGACGACTCTTCAAAATGCGATTGACCTTTACCACCACAGGTGCCAGTACCGAAAGAAAAGTCATAGACAAGTGTTTGCCATGCCACACACGCCTTCCAACCACGTGCAGACTTTTCTGCCTGGTAGGGCCCTCGATTCTTCAGTCGAATGCTTCTGTCAGCATGGGTCTGAGTTGGCATATGTTCATTTTCGCCTCGCCCCTAAACTCTAAATAAGTGTGCAAGCAGAGGTCATTTAACTGGTGGAAAGAACGAGTGACATGTAACTAAGGACAAAATGCAAGAAGGGAATAAGTGCCGTCAGATGAGTGAGACCGCAGAACAAGAACAGGAACAAAGCTTGCCCATAAAATGCTAAAGGCAGTAAGGTGTTTTGTTGAGCACCAGAATTTTAAGAACCATCTGTCACAGGTCTAAGAAAGCTCCCAGAGCATGTCAAGGAGGAAGCACTTCGAGAGAAAAGCATTGTTTTCCTGTCAGATGGGTGAGGGTCTGCCTTTATGTTTTTTATGCAGTTACAGAGGCAGGTAG
>NW_007254356.1:2721-3665 GCF_000164805.1 Carlito syrichta | reverse complement strand
GGATTCCAGTCGCTTGGATATGAAGAGAAAGACTGCCATGAAGTTCTTGAGGAATTGGAACCCAAGATTTCTGGTCTTTTTTCAAAAGACACACTAAAAAGGTGGCGACATAGAAGCCCAGGTTGCTAATTAAACCTTATCAAGAGACTTTGTAGATTTAGGCAATTGAGAACTCCAAGAACAGGATTCCCTTTCCGTTCTCAGCAAGATGTCCTGAATTTCCCTGTCCATGTGTATTCCAAAACTCTGTGTACAGAAATGCAGATGCTTTTCTAGAAACGTGGAATCCGTGGATACTGGTTACATTTTAATAATTCCTACTAAATATT
This sequence comes from Carlito syrichta, assembly GCF_000164805.1. Classification (NCBI taxonomy): domain Eukaryota; kingdom Metazoa; phylum Chordata; class Mammalia; order Primates; family Tarsiidae; genus Carlito; species Carlito syrichta. Next base: position 3,336 of record NW_007254356.1, on the reverse strand, counting down.
TGGCAACTGTAATACCCTCGGGCCCTCTACAAATGAAGTACAAGCGGAAATTTAAGGATTACCAAGTTCATCTTAAGACCAATGTTACATCCCATTACGGCAATGTGATACTATTTTTCCGGGAATCTGGCCTTAATGGTCCCGAGGAACTTAAGGGATCTGTACTACCAGATACCCGATTACAACTCTCAAGAGGACCAGAATGTTGCTGGATTCCTGAAATGACTGATTCATAATACCCACAAGCCAAATATCTCTGAAACATGTGAAGAGCTCGAACGTTGATTCTTGTTTATACCGCAGCAAGACGCCCTGAGAATTTTTCGGATTATGGATTAATTTATCACAGATTCCTTATTCTTCTTTACCGAGGGGCCATGTAATGTCCTGTATATGGGGACTCCCTATCCTCAGAATCCTATTTGGCAACCTTGATTCTTGTTTTGCCAATAGGAACATGTGATGTAGATATTGTGATGGAGGAACCATGTAAAAGAGGTTTCTTAGTTCTCTTTAGCTAGAGATCATGTAGATTCTGCATATGAGGACCTGTATTGCCCAGCTTCCGGCTTCACTCTGCAGGATGCCAAGACAGTTCCTGGTGACCGAGATTTG
>NW_007254356.1:0-1312 GCF_000164805.1 Carlito syrichta | reverse complement strand
AGTCAGTGCAGTTGCCTGTATATGAGGATTTCATTTCCCTAGTTTATGCTTCAAAAACCCAAATTCGTGTTTAGCCCTTAGCAAGAAACCCTGAAGTTTTATTGGGATGGAGGACACGTGTAAACCAGATTCCTTATTCTCCTTTAGCAGTAGACAGTGCAGTTTTCTGTATATGAGGACTCGCATTATCCAGATTCCTACTTCCAAAACCTGAATGGTGATTATCTTTTAGCCAGACGTTGTGTAGGTTTTTGGGATGGAGGACTCATGTAAGCAAGATTCTATATTCTTCCGTAGCAACAGGTCGTGAGTGTTCTGTCTATGAGGACTCCCATTACTGAAATTCCTGTTTCATTCCCAGCAAGACGCCAAGATATTTCCTAGGATTCCAGTTGCTAGGATATCAAGAGAAAGACTCCCATCAATTTCTTGAGGAATTGGAACCCAAGATTCCTGGTCCATTTTCTAAAGAAACACTAAAAATGTGGCGACATAGAAGACCAGATTGCTGATTAAAACTTATCAAGAGACGTTGTAGATTTAGGCAATTGAGAACTCCAAGAACCGGATTCCCTTTCTGTTCCCAGCATGATTTCCTGATTTTCCCTGTCTATGTGGATTACAAAACTAAAAATACAGATGCCCAGATGTTTCCTAGGGTCGTGGAATCCATGAATCCTGGTTACATTTTAATAATTCGTACTAAATATTTGGCTAGTGCAAGACTCTCGCCCCCTCTGCAAATAAAGTACAAACGGAAATTTAAGGATTACCAAGTTCATCTTAAGACCAAAGATATATCCAAATACGGCAAGATGAAACTTTTTCCGGGAATCTAGCCTTAATTGCCTTGAGGCTCTTAAGGGATTTGTACTACCCGATCCCCGATTACAACTCCCAAGAGGATCAGAATGTTGCTGGAGTCCTGAAATGACTGATTCATACTACCCACAAGTCAAAAATCTCCGAAATATGAGACGAGATCGAAGCCTTGATTCTTGTTTATACCACAGCAAGACACGCTGATAATTTTTCGGATTTTGAACTAGTGTATCACAGATTCCTTATTCTTCTTTGGTGAAGGACGGTGTAATGTCCTGTATATGGGGACTCCCTTTCCCCAGAATCCTGTTTGCAAACCCTGATTCTTGTTTTGCCATTAGCAAGATGTCATGTAGAAATTGTGATGGAGGAATCGTTTAAAAGAGGTTTCTTAGTTCTCCTTAGGTATAGATCATGAGATTCTGCTTATAAGGACTGCTATTACCTATGTTCCAGCTTCTAAATCCTGATTCTTGTTACCCACAGTAGA
>NW_007254355.1:2416-3132 GCF_000164805.1 Carlito syrichta | reverse complement strand
GATTTTAACAGAGTTTGAGAAAGAAGGATGACATTAAGAAGAAACATGTGATGCAACAAAAAGCGAACTGATCCTCAGGAATAGAGAATGAGAATTAACAGCCAGAGGATAGCCGTCACCAGCAAGTACATTTTACTATATGTAACGTAAGAAAAAATTGTTTAAAGCGCAGGAATGGCTGACAATATGACAACAGTTCTGTTCATTCATACATTTCATTCAACAGATATCTGAACACATTCCATATGTCAGTGATTATTCTAGTCACTGGGAGTAAAGTTCCAAATAAAAATATTTATCTTTAGAGCTCATATTCTGAAAGTAATGATCATTTTTAAAAAAGCTAATTAACATGTAATGTTAAGTGCTATAAAAAATGTTATGGGGATAGCATGTGATAGGGCCTTTTAGATAGGCAATCAAGGAAGGCTTCTCTGAGGAGGTGACATTTGCACAAAGGACTGAAGTAACACATACAAATACACCTAACGAATGCATATTCAAAGCATACCTAGATTCCTATGGCTAATTAACTAATTTCTTACTTCTAAAAGAAGAGGTTGGAAGACAGATTAGTACTGTGTGATAGCTGCCATCAGTCTTGTTTACCAAGGCATTGAAATATAGATACTCAGAGAAGGACTACTGCTCAAGAGACCAGATATCCAAAACTTTTTTTCTTCTGGGTTGGACTCCCACTCCGTCGCCCAGACTGG
>NW_007254355.1:0-864 GCF_000164805.1 Carlito syrichta | reverse complement strand
GTCCCAAGACCCAAAAAAGAAAACATGGGGCAAAGCTCCCAGCAGACATGATGTAAACATAAAACAAGCATTGCTGCTTTAAACTCCGAAGATTTGGGATTGGTAGTACAGTACAACCCAGCATAGCAGCATTGGTAATAGCCTGGCCTTAGTAGTGGGTAATGGGAGAGTGGCCTGAACATAAAATGCATATCCTAGATTTTAAAGCAGGATATTTCAAAGAATTCACAGGAAGTTGGCCCAGCTTCATAGTAGGAAGATTCTAAAGGGGAAGACGACTCTTCAAAATGCAATTGACCTTTACCACCACAGGTGCCAGTACCGAAAGAAAAGTCATAGACAAGTGTTTGGCATGCCACATATGCCAATACGACACACGCACGCCTCCCAACTACGCACAGACTTTTCTGCCTGGAAGGGCCCTCGATTCTTCAGTCGAATGCTTCTGTCAACGTGGATCTGAGTTGGCATATGTTCATTTTTGCCTCGCCCCTAAACTCTAAACAAGTGTGCAAGCAGAGGTCATTTAAATGGTGGAAAGAACGAGTGACATGTAACTAAAGACAAAATACAAGAAGGGAATAAGTGCTGTCAGATGAGTGAGACCGCAGAACAAGAACAGGAACAAAGCTTGCCATAAAATGCTAAAGGCAGTGAGGTGTTTTGTTGAGCACCAGAATATTAAGAACCATCGGTCACAGGTCTAAGAAAGCTCCCAGAGCCTGTCAAGGAGGAAGCACTTCGAGAGAAAAGCATTGTTTTCCTGTCAGATGGGTGAGGATCTGCCTTTACGTTCTTTATGCAGTTACAGAGGCAGGTAGCCCCTGTTGACTGGAGTAATCATCCCGTGTTGGTGTCGGGTAC
>NW_007254354.1:2117-2881 GCF_000164805.1 Carlito syrichta | reverse complement strand
TCAAGACTGGCGGTTAACGACAGTCATCTCTTGGGCCCCAGCGTGGACCACATAGCCAGAACCTATCTCCAAAAACATCAGAATCATACACAGATTCTCAACTGTTCATTATGTGTTCATAGGGAGACTGACTTTGGAGCCAGGAATAATGGGATTGGGGGGGAAGTAATGTCCCCTGGTGAGGAATGTGTCCTGGCATTTGTTGGGGGAAAGACCCGGTTGCTGAGTTGGAGATTAGGTCTGCCTGGGGCACATTACTCACCTCGGAGAAGGTAGCTGGCAGGAAACCAGTCATGGAGACTTGAACTCCCACACTAAAGCAGGGCAGACATTGGTGGTGTTTGGGTCAGAAAGTGCCATACTCGGTGGACGCTTACATGTGGGAGGGTGGGGGGAAGAAATGAGGGCCAAAGTTTTGCAGAAGAATGGATTTCTTCCTTCCTTCCTTTCTTTCTTCCTTTCTTTCTTTCTTTATTTTCTTTCCTCACTATGTTGTCCAAGAGGCTCTCCAACTTTCCTGGGCCTGGGCCTCCCAAACTGCTGTGATCACAGGCTTTCGACCTGGTCAACATTCTGGTCTTCCTGCCTGCCCTTGAACTCTGGGCTGGAGACAATACTTCCACCGAGGCCTGCCCTCAACCAAGATTTTCTGGTTTTTGCTGGTAGAGGTGAGAGTTTGCTATCTTGCTGGTAGAGGTGGGAGTTTGCTATTGTGTCCAGTCTGTTCTCAATCTCCCAGGCTCTGGAACTCTTCCCCTCTCGGC
>NW_007254354.1:0-886 GCF_000164805.1 Carlito syrichta | reverse complement strand
GGGGATGGACAGACTGAGGGCAGAATGTTTGCAGGATAATGGATTTCTTTCTTTCTTTCTTTCTTTCTTTCTTTCTTTCTTTCTTTCTTTCTTTCTTTCTCTTCATTTCTTTCCTCACTAGGTTACTCAGGGTTCTCTCAAACCACAAAACTCGGGCCATCCTCTCAGGGTGGGCATCCCAAACTGCTGCAATCACAGGCTTTCCATTTGGTCTAAATCCTTGTCTTCCTGCCTTGTTATGAACTCTGGGCCAGAGGCGATTCTACTGCCAAGGACTGCCCTCAACGAAAGTCTTCTGGGTTTTGCCTGGGTTCGAGTTGGAGGATTGCCATCGTGTCCAGCCTTGTCTCGAGTTCCCAGGCTCCAGCCATCTTCCTGTCTTGACCTCCCCAAGGAGACAGGTGTGAGTCACCCCACCATACCTGCCCCCCATAGATTTGAGAGTCAGGCCCTCCCTTTCCCTGTGGTGGCCCCTGGGAGGTGGGAGGGGATTAACCCTAGGGAACAAGTCCCGTGGAATGGTGGTGCCCATGTGGAGACATGCACCTGCACCAGGGGCTCTCCCATGGGAGGGCTTGGTGGGCAACTCCGATTGATCTCTTCAGTCTCCTGGGTTGTTGGAAGGGAGTGGGCCTAGTCGGGGGCCCCAAGAAAGGTGTTTAGACCAGGCATGTGTGCTCATGCCCTCATCCCAGCACTCTGGGAGGCTGAGGCGAGTGGAAGACCTGATGCCCAGGTGTGAGAACAGCACGGAAACCTTGTAGAGATCTCGTCTCTACAAGAAGACAAAAAGATGAGCCGAGCATTGTAGTGCATGCCTGTCATAACTGACACTGGGGAGACCATGGGGGAATGGATCGCCAGTGCCCCTCTGGTGGAGGCCATG
>NW_007254353.1:3964-8072 GCF_000164805.1 Carlito syrichta | reverse complement strand
GGAATCATGGATTCCACGTCCCTAGGAAAATTCTGGGCCTCTGTCTTTTTGTATACAGAGTTTGGAATCCACATCAACAGGGAAAATCATGGCATCTTGCTGAGAACGAAACGGAAATCCGGTTCTAGGAGTTCTCACTAACCGGAATTGACAGGGCCTCTTAATAAGGTTTAATCAGCAATCTGGGCTCGGGGTCCCTACATCTTTCATAGCTACTTGCTCCGTGGATATACTTAATCTGTCATTACAGATCCACAGGAACTTTTTGTCCTCTTGTTAGTTATAATCAAGGATCTGGCCCTCCGAATTCTTTTGTATCCTAGGAACATCTACGACCATAATATTGTTCCCAAGAATCAAACGGCATATGGTACAAAATCCCTCGATTCAGGTGACCTCAAACTATAGAAAATTCTTGTGGGTGGGCAGGTCGGAATTGGGATGTTGGGTTTTGAAGATTCCATACTTTGGGGAAGTCTTGTTAAGGGAAACCAGGAGTCTTGGATTCCAGTTCCCAAAGAACATTATGGGCGTCTTTCTCTTGCTATCCAAACAACCAGAATTCTAGGTCACCAGGCACTGTCTTGGCATCCTGTAGAGTGAATCAGGAAGCTGGGTAATGGGAGTCATCATATGCAGGAAACTACACCTCATATTGCTAAAGAAGAAAAGGAATCTTGGTTACATGAGTCCTCAATCCCCCAAACTATAGACCATCCTCCTAAGAGGTAACCACTAATCAGGTTTTTGAAATATGAATCTGGGTTACGGGAGTCCTCACATACAGGAAACTTCACTACCTATTGCTAAGTAAGAATAAGGAATCTGCATTACTCATGTCCTCAATCCCAAAAAACTTCAGGTTGTCTTGCTAAGAGTCAAACTCGAATCAGGGTGTTTTAAGCATGAATCTGGGGAAATGGAGTCTATATACAGACAACTACATGACCGTTTGCTAAGAAAGAATAAGGAATCTGGGTTACACGAGACCTCAATCCCAAAAATCTTCAGGTTAGCTTGGAATGGGATAAAATAGAATCAGAGTTTCAAAGCAGGATCTATGTAATGAGAATCCTAATGTACAGGAAAATACACCACCCCTTGCCAAGGAAGAAAACGAATCAGGGTTATAGCAGTCCTCAGTCCTAAAAATCAACAGGCTATCTGCTGTGGGCTAAACAAGAATCGGGGTTTAGAAGTTGCAACATAGGTAATAGTGGTCCTCACATACAGAATCTATACGATCTCTTGCTAAGGAGAAATAAGAAATTTGGTTTACACGGTTCCTCCATCACAATATCTACATGACATCATGCTAAGGGCTAAACAAGAATCAGGATTTCCAAACAGGATTCTAGGGAAAGGGAATCCTCATATACAGGACAATACACAGCCCCTCATTAAGAAAGTATAAGGAATCTGTGATACACGAGTCCCCAATCCAAAAAATTCTCAGCGTGTCTTGCTACGGGAAAAAAAGAATCAGGGCTTCAATCTCGTCTCAAGTTTTGGAGCTATTTGACTTGTGGGTATTAAGAATCAGTCATTTCAGGCCTCTAGCAACATTCTGGTCCTCTTGAGTGTTGTAAACGGGTATCTGGTAATACAAGTTCCCTTAGGTTCCTTGGGAAAACTAAGGCCAGATTCCCGGAAAAAAAGTATCTTCTTGCCGTTTTGGATGTAACTCTGGTCTTAAGATGAACTTGGTAATCCTTAAATTTCCGTTTGTACTTTTATTTGTAGCGGGGCCGAGGGTTTTGCAGTTGCCAATTATTTAGCACGTATTATTAGAATGTAACAAGTTATCATGTATTCCATGTCCCTAAGAAAGAGCTGGGCAACTGCATTTTTGTATACAGAGTTTTGAAATCCACAAAGACAGGGAAAATCAAGGCATCTTGCTGAGAACGGAAAGGGAATCCGAATCTTGGAGTTCTCAATCGTCTAAATCTACAAGGTCTCTTGATAGTGTTTAATCAGCAATATGGGCTTCTATATCGCCACAATTTTACGGTGTCTTTTTAAAAGGGAACCAGGAATCTTGGGTTCCAACTCCACAAGAACTTTATGGGAGTCTTTCTCTTGATATCCAAACAACTGGAATTCTAGGTCACCAGGAAAAGTCTCGGCGTGAAGCTGAGAATGAAGCAGGAATTTCAGTAATGGGAGTCGTCATATACAGAACACTAAACGACCTGTTACTACGGAAGAATAAGGAATCATGGTTACAGGAGTCCTCCATCCCAAAAATCTACAGAGCATCTAGCTAAGAGATAACAACCAATCAGGTTTTGGGAGTTGGAATCAGGATAATGGGAGTACTCATACACAGGAAACTGCACTGTCTATTGCTAAGGAAGAATAAGGAACCTGGTTTACACTTGTCCTCAATCTGTAAAAAAACTTCAGAGTTTCTTGGTAAGGGCTAAACACAAATTTGGGTTTTTGAAGCATAATTTAGGGAAATTAAATCCGCATATACAGGCAACTCCACAGACATTTTCTAAGAAAGAATAAGTAATCTGGGTGACATGTGTTCTCAATCTTCAAAAAAGTACACGGCATCTTCCTAAGGACTAAACAAGAATCAGGGTATCGACGCATGTATCTTGGAAAGTGAATACTCGTATACAGGCAACTGCATGGCTGTTGCTAAAAATAAGAAATCTGGGTTATACGAGTTCTCAGTCCTGAAAATCTAAAGGGCATCTTGCTGACGGCTAAAGAAGAAACAGTGATTTGAGACATGAATGTGGGAAATAGCACTCCTCATATACAGGAAACTACTTGGCCTCTTGCTAAGAAAAAAGAAGAAATATGTTTTGCACAGTTCCTCTATCAAGAAAATCCACATGGCGTCTTACTAAGGGCTAAACAAGAATGAGGGTTTCGAAACAGAAATCTAGGGAAAGAGAGACCTCATATACAGGACACTACACTGCCTCTAACTAAGGAAGAATAAAGATTCTTTGTTGTACGAGTCCTCAATCCAAAAAAATCCCAGGATGTCTGCTATGGGACAAACAAGAAAAAGGGCTTCTCGCTCCCCAAATGTTTCGGAGCAATTTAGCATGTGGATATAACGAATCAGTCATTTCAGGACTCCACCACATTCTGGTCCTCTTGAAAGTTGTAAACGGATCGGGCACTCCAAGGCCGTTCGGTTCCTCGGAACAACTAAGGCCAGATTCCAGGACAAAAAGAATCTTCTTGCCATATTTGGATGTCACTCTGGTCTTAAGGTGAACCCTGTAATCCTCCACCTTCCGTTTCTCCTCTTATTTTGAGAGGGGAGAATGGTTTGGCAGTTGCCAAACGTTTAGTACGTATTTTTAAGGTAACCAGGAATCATTTATTCCACGTCTTTATGGGCATCTGTCTTTTTGTATACAGAGTTTGTAATCCACATCGACAGGGAAAATCATGTATCTTGCTGAGATGAGAGGGAATGCTATTCTTGGAGTTCTCAATCGCTGAATTCTACAGGCCACTTGATACGGCTTAATCAGGAATCTGGGCTTCTAGGTTCCTACGTTTTTACGGTGTCATGTTAAAGGGAAGCAGGAATCTTGGTTTCAAATTTCCCAGGAAGCTTCTGGGAGTCTTTCTTTTGATATCCAAACAACTTGAATTCTACATCTCCAGGAAATGTCTCAGTGTCTTGCTGAGAAAGAAGCAGGAGTCTGGGTAATGGGATTCCTCATATGCAGGAAACTGCACTGCCTCTTGCTAATGATGAAAAATGATTCTGGGTTACATGAGTCCTCAATCCCGAATATCTACAGGATGTCTTCCTAAGGCCGAAACAATAATCCAGACTTCGAGCACCCTCATGTTTTAGAGCTGATTCCCATGTTGATATTACGAAACATTCATTCAGAACTCCAGCAACATTCTGGTACTCTTGATAATTGTGAACGCGAATCTGGCACTACAAGTCCATTTAGATACTCGGAACCTCTGAGGCCAGATTTGAGGACACATGTAATCATCTCGGATTTTTGTATGTAAGCGCTGACTTCAGTGTTACCTCGTACTCCAGAAACTTCTGGTGGTCCAGCTGTTCCAAATTAAGACTTAGGGTTGAGTTGTTCACATTATTTATGAG
>NW_007254353.1:0-3944 GCF_000164805.1 Carlito syrichta | reverse complement strand
GGACTACAGGAAACATCTCGTCGTTTTGCTTACAACGAAACAGGAATCTGGGTCACTGTGTCCCTTGAAAGTTTCTACACGTGTTACTAAATAAGAACCAGGAATCTCGGTTTCCATGTAACTTGCAAACATCTGGGCAATTGTCACACTTATCCCTGGCCCGAGGCAGTGCTCATACCTAAGTCTCAAAAGGGACTTCAGCTAGCATATTTGGAATCTGGGAGATATGATCCCCATATAATTCAGAGCTACGTCCTATATGCATACCACCAATCGGGCTTTACCAATCCCAAGGAACCTGGTGCGCCTCTTGATAGTTGTAACTCAGAATCTATCCTACTGGTCCGTTTGTTCCACAGGGTCCTATAAGGCCGAATTCCACAATCCAAGGAATCATCTCACCATTTGTTAATGTGATCTCTGTCTTCAGGTTTACCTCGTAGTCCAGAAACTACTGCTGGACATTCTTTTTGGTATTCGAAATATGGGTTAGCGATTACCACATGTTTAGGACGTATTATTAAGGGGGAACCAGCAATCTTCGATTCCAGATCCCTGGGAACTTCTGTAGGTATGAGTATTGGTATGTAAGAGTTTGTACTTCCACGTCACAAGAAAATGTCTGGACGTCTTCCTGATAAATTGAAAAAAAGGAAATTGGGTTATGGGAGGCCTCAATCCATGAATTCTATAGGGCTCCATTATAAACACTTACCTGGAATCTGGGCTTCTAGTTCTCCAAATTCTTCAGAGCTACATAACACTTGGAATTGACAAGTGTCTTTATAGATTCCCAGCAACCTTCTGGTCGTCTTGATTGTTGCAACCAAGAATCTATCCCTTAAATTCAATTGCGTTCCTCAGGACAACTAAAGGCAGATTCCTGGACTGAAAGAAGCATCTCAGCAAATTTGTATGTAACCCTTGACTTAAGATGTACCCTGTAATCCTAAAAATCCGTTTGTGCATCTACTTGATTTGGGTTGGGGTTTTGAGGTTACTGATTATGTTGTACATATTTTTAAAGGTAGCCAAAAATCACGGATTCCACGTCCCTGAAAGAACAGCTGGGCATTTGTCTATTTTTATACAGCATTTTGTTATCCAGATGCCAGGGAAAATCAGAGCATCTTACTGAGAACGAGAAGGGAATCTGGGTTCAGGGAGTCCACAATCGTCAAAATCTATAAGGCCTCTTGATAAGGTTAAATACGGAGTCTGACCTTGTAGGTCCCTACATTTTTCAGAGCTACTTGCTCATGGATACCTAAAATCTCTCATTACAGATTCCCAAGATGTTTACGGTCCTCTTGTTAATTGTAATAGAGGATCTGGGCCTACAATTTCATTTGTTTGTTATGAACATCTTCGGCCATAATCCTGTTCCCCAGGAATCAATTGGCATTTTGCTACTAAATCCTTCACTTCAGGTTGCCTCAAAATACAGAACTATCTTGTGGCCGGGCTGGTAGCAATTGGGATATTGGGTTTACAGTATTCCACATTTTTACAATGTCTTGTTAAGGGGACCATGGTAACTTGGATTACAGTTCCCAGATACCACATGTGCGTCTTCCTACTGATATTCCAACAACTGTAAATCTACGTTCATCAGGAAATATTCAATGAATTGCTGAGAATGAAGCAGGAATCTGCATTATGGAAGTCTTCATATACAGGAACCTAAATGGTCTCTTGCGACAAAAGAATAAGGAATCCGGGTTACACGAGTCCTCACATCCCAAAAAACTACAAGGAGTCTTACTAAGGGATAAAAATGTATCAGGGATTTGACGCACGAATCTGGGGAATGGGAGTTCTCATATACAGGAATATTCACAGCCTCTTGCTATGGACGAATAAGGAATCTGGGTTAACATATGATCAATCCTAAATATCTACAGGGCATCTTGCTAAGGGCTAAAAAGAATCAGGTTTTCCTAGCAGGAATCTGGGTTTTGGCAGTCTTCATACAAAGGAAACTACACAGTCTCTAGCAAAGGAAGAATAAGGAATCTCGTTTTCCCGTGTACTCAATGCCAAAAACATACTGGGCATCACGATAAGAGCTAAACAAGGATCAGGATTTCGAAGCAGGAAACTGGGGAACAGGAGAGCTCATATGCAGGAAACTACAGGACTTTTTCAAAGGAAGAATAAAGAATTGGGTTTCCACGCGTCCTCAATTCCAAAAATGTATAGGGTGTCTTGCTATGTTCTACAAATCTCTGGGCCTTGACGTCCCCACATTTGTCTGAGCTATTTCCTTTTGGATAGTATGAATCAGTCATTCCAGAAGACCATTAACATTCTGGTCCTCTCAATAGTTAAAGGGTAATATGGCACTACAAGTGCATTTAGATTCTGATCCTCTAACCTCAAATTCAGGACACAAGTAATCATCTCAGGTATTTTGAATGTGAGCCCTGAGTTCAGGGTTGGTCGTATGCCAGAAACATTTGGTAGTTTAGCTATTCGGAATTAGGAACTTGGGTTTAGATGTTGCACCATTTTTAGAAGGTATTTTTGGGAGGGCACCAGGTTTTCGGCTTCCATGTCTACAGGACATTCTGGAGTCTTTTCATTGGGAGCCAAGAGTCTGGACTTCCAGGGCACTGGAAAACATTTGGTCGTTTTGCAGAGAACGAAGCAGGAATCTGGGACACTATGTCAACAGAAAGCTTCTACTCATGTTGCCAGTGTGGAACAGGGAAATCAGTTTCCATGTGACCAGCAAACTTCTGAGCAGTTGCTAATTTTTCCCTGGATTCAGGTAGTTCTCAAACCTAGGAGTCCACAGCATATTTCTAAATGCTAATCAGGAATTTGGGAGTCCTGTTCCATACATTTTTCAGAGCTAATTCCTTTATCCATACCACAAATCTGACATTACCAATCCCCAGGGACCTGTTGCTCCTCTTGTTAGTTGTAACAAAGAATCTGGTCATGTATCCGCTTGTTTTGCAGTAGTCTGGAAGGCCAGATTCCACAACGAAAGGAATCATCTCCCCATTTTATAATGTAATTTCTGGCTTCATGTTTTCCTCCTAAATTCGAAACTACTTCTGGAATTTCAGGTTGATACTCGGAATTTGGCTTTAGGAGTTCCTACATATTTCAGACATATTCTTAAAGGGGATCCAGCAATCTTGGATTCCAGGGCCCTGGTCACCATTTGGGCATATGAGTATTGGTATTTGAGAGTTTGTACTTCCACGTCGCCAACTAACATCCAGGAGTCTCATTGAGAACAAAAAGAATCTGGGTTATGGGAGTCACCAATCCCAGAATTCTGCAAACCCACATTATAAGGGATAATCTGGACGTGGACTTCTAAATCCCCACATTTTTTAAGGCTACTGGACTCTTGGATATGACAATTTTTTCATTATATATTCTCAGCAACCCTCTGGTCATTTTGATAGTGATACCCGATAATGTGTACCTACAAGTCCATTGGTTACCTCAGGACAACAAAGGGCAGAATCTAAGACCCAAAGAATCTTCTCACCATGTTTGTGTGTAACTCTCGTTTTAAGATGCTACTCGCAATGCTAAAAATTCCGCTTGTCCGCCTATTCAGATAGGGGACTGGTGGTATGAAGTTGCCAAATATTTATTACATACTTTTAACCGTCATGAGAAATCATGGAATCCAAGTCCCTAGGAAACGTCAGGACATCTGTCTATTTATATACACAGTTTGGGAATCCACATCACAAGGGAAAATCAGAGCATCTTGCTGAGAAGGAAAAGGAAATCCAGTTCTATAAGTTCTCATTAACCGGAATCTACAGAGCCTCTTGATAAGGTTTAATCACCAATCTGGGCTTCTGGGTCCCTACATTTTTAAGAGCTATTTGCTCCCTGGATACCCTGAATCTGTCATTACAGATCCACAGGAACTTTCTGGTCCTCTTGATAGTTTAATCAAGGATCTGTCC
>NW_007254352.1:2285-3224 GCF_000164805.1 Carlito syrichta | reverse complement strand
CAACTGACATTCTGACCATCATATGGCAAAGGTGTAACACAAATCCATTTAAATTGAGTGTGACAAGCTACAGACATCTGAACCTTCATGTGTGTATTTGATTTCCTATATATACTAATGCTGATTCTAAAGCGTTCAACCTATCAATAATACCTTTATCTATCTGCTCTTGAGTAAATAAAGCTAAGCTAGCATTTTGAGATAAATCATTCATATGATCAGCTGTATGCACTTCCTGTACTAAAGCAGTTGCAGAAGCTGCCACAGATCCTATAATAGAAATTAGTACAGAAATTCCCAAGATTAAAGCTGCAACAAACCTACAAGGCCTATTTAACATTGCTGTGGCTTGTTCTAAAATATAAGTACCTGGAGAAGAATACCACGGTTCCGGTTGCTGAACAGGCACAAACACGTAAGAAGGATGCTTTAACAGAAATACTTTCTATGGGTTACCAATAATACAATTAGACAAAGTACAATTTTCACAATTAATTTCAAAATGACCAAAATTATATATTATCGAGTAAATAGAATGAGCAATAGCAGTTAACAAAACATATGGGGAATCAACACAAGCCTGTAAAAAGGCTGTAAAACAGGAATGAGGACAATAAAGTGTTACAGGACCTGTTGTTGCAAACAATCAATAATGCAGAGTCTGTAATGAATGATTAGAGGATAGGGAACTTAGAAACATGGGTGTAGCCCATCCATGCGGGTGCCTTCTAGCTGTGGCAAGTGTAGAGCCATTAAAACCCCAGTCACTAATATATAATTTTTCACCGGGTACAGGATAGTCCACCTTAGAGTTATAAGCACAGTCTCTCCATTTCGGGAAGCCAGCATCTCGCCGTATGAGTGACCAGTCCTTTTCTGTATCATCGAAGGGGCGAGCAGGTACGCTGAGAGGTGATGAGCTCTAGTCGCATGGCTAGG
>NW_007254352.1:0-858 GCF_000164805.1 Carlito syrichta | reverse complement strand
TTGCCAAGTCCTTAAAGGGATCATAGCCCATCTACAGTATTTGTGCTGAAGCTTTATCATTAGGGCTATATAAATGCATGCTTATTTGAGCAAGAGTATCTCTTTCCCATAATGTAAAGGGGATAGATGGAATAACGTATGGGCAAAAAGTTTTTGAAGTCTCATTTGTCTAATTTAAAATTTTTAGAGCTATTGGCTACTGAGGGTACTCGATCAATGCCTATGAGTCCTAAAGGAGCTTTTTGAGTAAACCAAGAAGCAGGCCAATTTTCCCAGCAATACAGGAAACATCGGCTCCAGTGTCCAATAAGTCTTTAATCATAACTCCTTGTATATATACAGGTTTAGGGTTAGTAACCTCCTGAGCCAAAAAAAAAACAACATCGCTAGAGTCAAATTCAGAGATACCTCTAGGCAGGCTAGTTAATTTTACCTGTTTTATGATAAGGCAGGAGCAGCAACTGGGCTATTTTCTGACCTTTGTTAAACTGCACAGTTTTGTTACGGGGAGCAATAAGCACCTGGATTTCCCATCTGTAATCGGAATCCACCACTCCGGGAATAATGGAAATTCCTTGTAAAGACAAGGAACTTCTGCCTAATATTACACTCACTATTTCTTCTGGGAGAGGGCCCTTCTCCCACAGGAATTGGTGTTACCAGAATGGTCGGAGTTAATATTGTTGTGGTGGAGGAACACAAGTTCAGTCAGGTACTCCCAGGGGTTGCTCGTTGTTGATTTAAAGGATTACCATTTTTATGAAATTTAGATAAGAATTCTCTAGCTTAATGAATGCTTTTTTGGCAGTTGGAACTCAAAGTTTTTAGTCGAGTAGACCCAGTAAATGGTGACAGTGT
>NW_007254351.1:890-7509 GCF_000164805.1 Carlito syrichta | reverse complement strand
TCAGCCCAGCACATGGGATTTTTAAGGAAGTCCACCATTTCTGAACAAGTATAAAATGACCCTGAAGAAAACATTTTATGTTCTTTCCAACCATGATCTTCTGGCAGAATAATAATAGAAAATACATCTATGTGGCAATGAATTCCTACCTTTAGATGGTGAGAATAAATTTGAAACAATGTATATCTATCACAGCACAGTAAGACCCTGGAAATCTCTATATTGAGACAAGCACATGAAACTACAGTAAGTCCCGTACATATGAATCTTCATGTTGCAAACTTTCGAAAATGTGAACGTGCATTCGCACATCCAATCATGTAAGTTAGTTCATGTGTCTGGCATACATTGTCATGTGTGTGCATCCTCTACAAGTGGTTGTGCTTGTGTGTACTTTACTGTAACAGTGCTGTGTAGAGTACAGTAGTACAGTTTCTTTATTTCAAGCCCAGGATGTCTGGAAGCAAGAGTAAAAGCAGTGATGATGTAGCTGGTACTTCTAAGAAGTGCCAAGCGATAGCAATAAAAAACGAAAAGTGAAAATAATTGAGAGAGTTGAGGAAGGTGAAAAGATGGTAGACATTGCTTGTCCTTATGACATGAACCATTCAGCCATTGGCATGATTCTAAAGAACAAGGACAAGATCATGGAACATGTGACGTGTGCTGTGCGGATCATGTCAACAATAATATCGAAGAAACGTAGAAGGGTGATGGAGGAGATGAAGAAATTTCTCAGTGTGTAGATGTCGGATTGCCATCAGCATCGAGTCCCGCTCAACTTAATGCTGATTCAAGAGACCACTAAAAGCCTTATGAAGACTTGGAAAAGAAACACGGTAAAGAATCAGAGGACACATCTTTTAATGCCAGCCATGGCTGGTTTCATTGGTTCAAGGTTAGAGCCAACCTTCATAGCTTACAAGTAAGTGGCCAGGCAGTAAGTGCCACTACGGTAGCTGCCCAGGAATTTCCTGAAGCACTTCGATGAAGGGCACACATTTACCCAAGCAGGTTTTTAATGTGAATGAGATAGGACTGTTCTGGAAGAGGATGCCAGACCAAAGTTAGGTCTGTAAGGAGGAAAAGTTGATGCCAGGTTATAAAGCAGCAAAGGATAGGCCAACTCTTGTTTGGCGACAATGCTCCTGGTGATATGAAGCTGAAGCCTCTCTTAGTTTATCTTTCAGAGAACCCAAGAGCCCTCCAAAACGTGTGTGGAAGAGTAATCCCAAAGCCTGGGTTACACAGGCCATTTTCCAATACTGGTTTTCCCACCACTTTATCCCAGAGGTGGAGAAGTATTGCTTGGAGAAGGACACCCATTCAACATTCTTACGCTGCTTGACAATGCTCTTGGCCAGTCCCTTCCACCCCCCATTCATAGGCGGCTTTCATCCTGACATCAAAGCAGTGCATCTGCCACCAAACACTAGGTTGCTCATCCAACCTACAGACCAAGGAGTCATTGCGACTTTCAAGACATATTATTCATGTCACATTTTTTTGTCAGACAGCAAAGACAAGCGATGAATCAGAAACGACCTTGTGATGATTTTGGAAGGGCTATAACATCTATAAGTACATAAAAACATCGAGTTTGCTTGGTGTACGGTTACAGCTGTCACCACGAATGAGGTTTTTAAGAATATTTGCCCACAGTATGTTCATAACTTTCATGGACTTGACAAGGTGGATGAGTCCAAAGAGGCCTTCAGCAACTTAGTGACCTTCATAAGAAACTGGAGCTAGATCTGTATGAGGATGACACATTGAACTCCTTGCTGTGCAACACGAGGAACTTACTCATGAAGACCCGATGGAATTGGAGACCCAGAGAAAGGATGGAGAAAGACGGGAGGAAGAAGAAGTAACTGAAAAACCATAGAGATTCATGACACCGGAAATGGCAAGGGGATTTTCTTTGTTTGAGGAAGCACTGTTAGTTTTGACACGCAGGGCCTGAGCGTAAAATGGTACACGAAAGTTGCTGCAGCTGTTTAGAATGCAATCCAGTTCTACCATGTCATCTATGATGAGAAAAAGAGCTATGACCCAGACATCACCAAATTGTTTTCAAAAAGAGTTGAATTCGGCAAGAAACCAGAACCTGTGCCATCACCGTCAGGCATGAGTGAAACTGCCGCTGGCCCTCCGTCTCCTATGGCCGGCAACCCTTCAGCTCTGCCCTCTCCCACCTCCTCTCCCTCCTCCAGTCAGTAACTCTTCTTGCCTGCTCACTTGATGCCAGCTCACATGTGCTGGGGAAACCAAGAAAGGCTCTACTGCGATGTAGACATTTAAGAGGGATGTTCCAGAGAGCTGAGGAGAAAGCAAACCTTTCTTAACAATGCTGCATTGCGAGGTTCCAGCCCCACAAGGGTCGTGAGATTTCCTGAAGGAGAGACAGATAGGCGAAGGATGAAAACATTATACTCGGACACCTGCTTCCTGAACAGATGACAATTTAATGTTGGTTAGCACAGGGTTTTTATACCATTCGTAAAGGGGCAAGACAAAGAAAATTCCTTCATGTACATATCCTCTAAAAGTTACCACCATCTAGTGGTCTTAGCAACAAACAAGCCAAGAACCCTGTAAGCATTCAGACAACGAGTCTTAGTCATAAAGCCAACAATGATACTTTGAGTCCAAAGTCCCGAATTACAGTCCTTGAACTGTCTCCAGAAAGTTTCCAAGTGTAAAGTTCATCATGTAGCAGTAGTTTTCCTTCTGGGGCTTTATGACCTTCAGAGCTTTGTAATCGCCTTTCTTGCCCAGGTGTCTTCATTACTTTTCTCTTATCCTGTGGTGTTTATTTCTAAAGAGAACTCAAAAGAAGCTTTTTGTAGTGTTTCCCAGGCCCCCAAGGTTGCTTTCTGTCTTTAGCTATTCTATTATAAAAGTGTCTGATTAGTATATTATGAGTTCAGTGAAAACCCACTTTATAAATGTTAACTTAGAGTTTTAACTATTGAATTTTGTAAAAACCTTAAAGATAATCTTTATCCTAAGTCAGTGAAAACAGTGTTATAAATCAACTACATAACTCCTAGATAAGTGTTAGAACTTATAATGAATTCATAATGAACTTACTATAAACTTGTGCTTCTAAAAATCCTTAGGTCTAAACACTAAACTACATAATCCTAAATCAAATAAGGAGTGAATATACTTATATCATTTATTACTCAAGCAATATCTAGTAACTTATAACCAAGTGAAAGAAAGCATTCTTGATATGCTTCAGAGTTTAACCCTTGCCTATGTTAGAAAAGGCCAAACGGCAGAGTGGGAAATGGAAAAATAAACCATGACATTCTCAGGTTAGCTGTGAGTACTTCGCATAAACATGCCATTTTCTTCTTCCACGACTGCACAGAATTCTTCGGCGGTACCAAACAGCAAAGACAGAAGACAGAAGGGTCTCAGCTGCCCGGACTCGCTTTGTGGCCAGGGGTCCTCAGCGCTCCTGGACTTTGTCAATCAGGTGGGCCTCCAAGACTGGTTCCCAACACTGCATGATTCCATGGTCCCCTCACGTCAAGGGTGTTCAATGCAGTTTCCTCGCCAGATCATCCTGCTCTCCATGTGCTAAAATCACAAGTCTCAGTATCTGACTCACCTATGTAAATGTAACACTGTAACAGAAATTTCAGTATCAAATAGTTTGTGTGATTTACTAAGTAGTGAAATACTGTTCTCCTTGTTGTAGACGAGATGCTCCACAAAGAGTTGGTGAGTTTTTTTCCTGTTGGCATCTTATAGTACAACCATGCCAGCTGTTGTACTGTATTTTACTGCTGTACTTTCCAAGGTACTGCACCATAAGATTAAAAAATGTTTTTATTTTTTGTGTTTGTTTTTTGCATATTATTTGTGTGAAAAGTATTATAAACCTATTACAGTACAGTACTATAGAGCCAGTTGTGTTAGTTGGGCCACTGGGTTTATTTTGTTGGGCTTTTGAGCAAATTGGACTTATGAATGTGCTCTCGGAATGGGACTTACTGTATCTGAATCTTAGCCAAACTTCCACAGAAGCTGAGGAAGCCTCAGCCCCTGTTAACACCTGTGGGATGCCCATCATATTTTTTACTCTGGAGCTCAGTAGTCTAAGAGAAGACTATTCACTGAATTTAACATGATAAGGAAAGATCACTAAATAAACTCAGGTACCAGGAACGTTAT
The DNA here is from genome assembly GCF_000164805.1 of Carlito syrichta. Taxonomy (NCBI): domain Eukaryota; kingdom Metazoa; phylum Chordata; class Mammalia; order Primates; family Tarsiidae; genus Carlito; species Carlito syrichta. The sequence continues at coordinate 3,318 of NW_007254351.1, read as the reverse complement.
TGCCTTTCTAAAGGGTAGATTTTTTTTCAATCCTCTGTGTAGAAATTTTCTTCATCACCAGGTGAATCTTTAGCAAACATATGCTACTGAATCTTGAAGTTTTCAAAGGCAAAATTGAAAATTCCAATACTTTTGTTTCCAGCTCTCTTTATAAGTTTATTTTTGAACCTTAGTGGCATTGGAAATCATCTGAGGCTACTGATTCCACAGTAGACATGTCAGCCAGGAAGCCCAATGACACACCAAAAACCCAGTGCTACAGTGTAAAAATATATTGCAATACACAAGCATCATGAGTAGTTAGCATGTTTTTATGATCTAAGAATAGTTTTTATCTAAAACTTTTGAATGCTACTTCAGAAGATGTTTCTGGGTTTGTTTGTTTGTTTCCCAGCCACAAAAAAAGGAGAAACAGCATCAGGTAGACAGAATTCCCTACAGGATTTCCGTCCTTGTTGGATCCTGCTCGTGGTGGTATGGGACCTGTCATTTAAAGCTGGAGCACAGGCTTGGTCACCTTGTTGTATCTCAGCTTCCTCACAGTTTCATGATGCCTCTTAAGAAAAGTTGAGTTCTTGGCAAGTTGGACTAGGATTTCTCTATTGCCCTTAGCCCACAATGGAGCATATTTGTCGAAGACTGAGAATCCTCGTTTCTCAGTGTTATGCAGAGAGCACATGTGCTGGGGAAACCAAGAAAGGCTCTACTGCGGTGTAAACATTTAAGGGGGATGTTCCAGGTAGCCGAGGAGAAGCCAAACCTTTCTTATCAACACTCCTTCTCTGTGACACTGTGGCTCTCAGCAGAGCGCACCAGCTCATGCCTGGACGTGTGACGGGGCCTGGCCCACCAACTCTTCCTCTGGGATCTGGGGTCCGTACTGCTTGATGTTCTGCGGTGGGTATGCTCAGCAGTTCGCTTGCTGTCTAAGCCCGGGCTTTAGAACTGACCCCCGTGAGTAAAGAATTTTGAAGCTTTGTAAGATCTTTGGCAGTTGTGGTCTCAGACCGGTCATGAGCTCCAAGCACCCTTCGCGGGAACTGTTCCCAGGCAAGCCCGGGAGTGGCTGGAAGGGACGTGGTCTTGTAAATAGGAAAGCTGTCACTTAAAAACATTGGATTGTCTGCCTACTAGCCCTGTACCTCTTGGAATTATTTTGTTATGTTTACCATGACATACCTTATTGGCAGCAGATTATTAGTTCAATGTTTAACAATAGTGCCTTTAGTAAATTATTTTGCAACCAAAAAAAAAAAAACAACGCTGCATGAGTCCATGGTCTCCTCACGTCAAGGGTGTAAAATGCAGTTTCCTCGCCAGATCATACTGCTCTTGATGTGCTAAAATCACAAGTCTCAGTGTCTGACTCACCTATGTAAATGCAACACTGTCACCTCTGGGGAATATATAACAAAAGTTTCTGTATCAAATCATTTGGGTGATTTACTAAGCAGTGAAATACCATTCTCCTTGTTGTAGATGAGATACTTCATAAAGAGTTGGCGATTTTTTTTCTTTTGGCACCTTAAGACATGTCACTGTCTTGATGGCAATGCATGCCTTTAGAAAAGCAGCTGCAATTCCAATATTTCTTTATGAAATCATATTCACTCAGACAAATTCTATGAGCTAAGTTTTCTTTTCTGTTGTTCCAAGTATTATCAACCCAACAAATCTGCAGGAGAGATCCTGGACTACCTCTTGCATCTGTCTCATTGAACATAATTGACATTTTGTGAAGTCATAGCAATCTACTTAATTCTATATGCTTTCTTTTCTTCCGTGAACTTAACAGTTGCTCACAAAGAAAAAAAGTGTATACAAAATATGCAGCTCAGAATCTTCTAATGATGTATTCAAGATGTAAATTTCTTTTTTCACAAAAATACTACAATGTATGACAGAGATAATATGTCTAAAATTAATAGATCAGTAACCATGTTAAAAAAATAAAAAGAGATAGCTTTCTTATGAGGAAATATGTGGAATTCCTGAAAGTAAAATGACTACAGGATGGATTGAAGGACTCAGCGGTCACGTTGGGGCTACTTCTGTTATGTATGGTTACACATAGTTACACATGGCTACCCATGGGAAAGACCAATACAGGGTGGGAATGGTTTTGGGGCCTCCTCAAGTTTGAGGGTGGGGGATGCCAGAAGCAGGAGGGGCTTGAGGGTCCTCGTAGATAACAAATCAAGTGATCTGGGCCAAATATTCCTTAACCCCAGCAATTCTTTTGCGCCAGAACACGAGTAACAGAGAATTGCCCTAAGGGCAGAGTGAAAGCCAAGGTGATTCCCTGTGAGCCTGGAGATAGCAGGCAAAAAGAAGAAACCACTATGCCCTCAAGGCTAGTGTGGCCTGGGGATTCCCTCTGCAAGGTCTGCAAAGTGGGGTTTTTCTAGTTCATCCCTGCAGGTGCTGC
>NW_007254351.1:0-541 GCF_000164805.1 Carlito syrichta | reverse complement strand
AAAATAATTGTAATGGATTGATACTTGCAGAAGGAAATAAAATTCCAAATAAGCGTATTGGTTCACATTTGAAACCCCGAGGATGTAGTTGACGTGAATAGATGGATCACTTGGGCTCCAGGTCCTGCTGGGCTTCTCTCCCTACAATCCTCAAGGACCTTGGAACAAGTCACAGCTGACTTGGACAGCGTTTGAGTCCTCTGTGCCCTCATCACAGCATTTAAGCATGTATTGAAGACCTTAGAACCTGCCGGGTCCTTCTGTTTACCTTGCCTGTTTTTTTCCTACCCAGAAGTATACATTTCATTGTTGCAGATTTTTTGATTATCCCTTTTTTAATAAGAAACTTGTCAAAATATGGAAGCATGAAAGGGCAAATTTTATTAGGTTTTAACTGTTACTCTTAGTTTATTCCTCCTGCTGGCTGCCTTGATTCTCTCTTTGGCATCCATGACTGAGAAATAAACATATAATGGTTTATTCATCCTCCACTGTGAATATTTCATTTATATTTGCAAACATTTCTCACGAGGAGTGTGTT